>NW_024420361.1:1666503-1786879 GCF_014898765.1 Herpailurus yagouaroundi
ATGGGGGGTGGGAGGGCAGGGAGGGTGGGTGATGGGTATTGAGGAGGTCACCTTTTGGGATGAGCACTGGGTGTTGTACGGAAACCAATTTGACAATAAATTTCATATCTTGAAAAAAAAAAAGAAATGGAAAGTAAGTGGTACCTGGATGCCTAGTTGGTTAAGTTTCCAACTTCAGCTCAGGTCATGATCTCATGGTCTGTGAGTTCAAGCCCTGCATAAGGCTCTGTGCTAACCGGTCAGAGCTTGGATCCTCCTTCATGTTCTATGTGTGTCTCTCTCTGTCCTTCCCCCACTTGTCCTCCATTTCTCTCTCTTTCAAAAACAAACATTAGAAAAAGAAAATAAATGCCAAGTAATAAAGGATTTAAGATGGTAAGAAGTAGGGGGACCCTGGGCTTTTGACATGCCTTGAACACAACTGGATTGGGATTAGATTACTTGTAAAACCCAGGAAATCGACCTGCAGAACAACAGAAGGATCTCCACAGTTGGAGGGGGACATGGCATGTGCAGGATGTGTGGATTGTGATAGGAAGGAGAAAATGGCAGAGTGATGGAAGGCAGAGAACTCCTTCCATGGAGAGACAAAAGGGAGAGAAAGAGCGGCCCAGATAGTGCAGCATCGAGTTAGCACAAGAGGAAAACCTCTCTGGACCATGGACTGGGGAACAGGATGTACTATGTGTCCCCGTTTTTTGTTTGTTTGTTTGTTTGTTTGTTTGTTTGTTTTTTCAAACAACTTATGGAGCTCAAACTCTGAGGTTTTGGAAGTGCACAATTGTCTCTGGAGTGGAGCTACGGGGGTGGTCCTAGTGGGGGAGGGAGCTGGCTCCAGAGTGCACACCGTGTGTTGGTGATCTCTGGGGCACAGTGGGAGGGAACAGTCCCCCTCATAGTGTACTTTTGGAAGAAAGCTTATTGCTTCCCCAAGGACAAAAGACTCTGCAGGTACCAGCCAAAGGCTTTTCATCAGCAAGGTAGAGAGGTTCTACTCTGGGGCAGGAAAGCAGAACCATGCTGTGTGGGGTCCTTTAAGACTTTGGGTTTTGAATCCTATTTGAATGCCAAGGAGAAGCACAAGATACTGGAGGCATAGGGAGAGCTAACTGCCCTCATTATTCTGTGACGTCTGCCTAAACAGCAGGTTCTGAGATCCCCAGTCTAGGGATGAAAGATTGAGGTGATCCATTCTTCTCCCCCCAACAAAAACATGATAAGACTTCAAAGAATAACACAGCAGCCCGCAGTGGAGGCAGGACCTGGTTACACTATACCTTGCCCCTCCATGGCAAGCAATTGCTTATTTATTGGGGCAAGACTGAATTTTACCCAAATCAGCTGGCCTCTCCTCCGGACCAGTATAGACACCATCCCTAACAGAAAATTATTTTTTTCTTTTTCTCCTCCCTCTTCTTGTTTTCTTTTGGAATCAAGCTCATATCATTTTTTTATTAGTTTTTTCATCATGTCTTTTGATCTTTTTTTGGTCAAGCTCACTTATCCTTTTTTCCTCCTTTTTCCTTCTGCTTTTCTTCTTTCTTTGTTTTTATTTTTCTTTATCTTTCTCTGGAATCATGCTTATAGTTTTTTGATTCTCAGTTTGGGTTTCTTGTGTAACCTTTTGTGTTTCTCTGTGTTTCTTTTTGCTCATTTTAAGAGATAATGCTTCCCCCACTTATTTTTTTTCCCAGGGTTGTTTCAACAAGCAAATAAAAACACACCTAATTAAAGGTGCAAACACTCCACCAATGAAATCAAGGAGGAGTTCTGTAGAGGACTGGCTAGTGGGAAAGAGCAGCCACAATGCAACAACAGAGTTCATGCAACACACAGCAGAAAGATTTCCTGGAATTCCGTGCCATGGAGACTGTATTACCCCTTTGGGATATAATAGTACTCTCAGGTGCAGGACACATAACAAGTGTTTGAAAAAAGCAAAAGACAGAAACGTAGCAAAATGACAAGATGGAGGAGTTGCCCCAAAAGAAAGGTCAAGAGGAAATTACAAAATTACAGCAAGAGTCTTACTCAAAACAGATACAAATAATATATATGAACACTAATGTAGAATAACAGTCATAAGACTACTAGCTGGGCTTGAAAGAATGATAGAAGATATCAGAGAAACACTTGCTGCAGATATCAAAGAACTAAGAACTAGTCAGGATAAATTTTTAAATGCTATAAATTAGATGCAGTGAAAGTGAGGATTGAAGAAGCAGAAAAGAGGCAGAAGGTTTATTTGAACAAATTATAGGTGAGAACATCCCTAATCAGGGAAGTAAACAGGCATCCAAGTAAAAGAAGCACAGAAAACTACCTTCAAAATTAACAAAAACAGGTCAACACCAGGACATAGCATAGTGAGGCTGACAAAATACAAAGATAAAGAGAGAATACTAAAAGCAACTATGGACAAAAGATCCTTAACCTAAAAAGGTGGACACATAATGTTAGTGGCAAACCTGTCCACTGAAACTTGGCAAGCCAGAAGGGAGTGGCATGAAATTTTCACTGTGCTCATTAGTAAAAATATGCATCCAAGAATCCTATATTCAGCAAGGCTTTCATTCAGAATAGAAGGAGAGATAAAGACTTTCCCAAACAAAAAAAGCTAAAAAGTGTATGATCTCTAAAATACCTTGCAGGAGATCCTAAGGGGGACTCTTGAGTGCAAAGCAACAAAGACCATAAAGGACCAGAGACATCACCACAAGCACAAGACTTACATATAACGCAAATGGCACTAAACACATACCTTTCAATAATCACTCTAAATGTAAATAAACAAAATGCCCCCATCAAAAGACATAGAGTGTCAGAGTGGATTAGAAATAAAAAAACAAGTGCATTTTATGCTGCCCACGTGAGACTCATTTTAGACTTAAGGACACCTGCAGATTGAAAGTAATGGGATGTAGAACCATCATGCTACTGGAAGTCAAAAGAAAGCTGGAATAGCCATACTTATATCAGACAAACTAGATTTTAAAACAGAGACTGGAAAAAAAGTTGAAGAAGGGCATTGTGTAATAATTAAGGTGTCTAAAAGAGCCAAAAAAACTGTAATTTTATGCCCCCGATGTGGAATAACGTAAATATATAAATTAATTAATAACAAACACAAATTTGATAATAATACCATAATAGTAGGGGACTTTATTTTTTTATTTTTTAAATGTTTTTTTAAATTTATTTTTGAGAGAAAGTGGGGGAGAGAGGAGCAGAAAGAGAGGAAGACAGAATCTGTAGCTGCTCCACGCCCTGAGTTGTCAGGACAGAGCCCGACAAGGTGCTTGAACTCACAAACCATGAGATAATTACCTGAACAGAAGTGGGACACTTAACTGACTGAGCCACCCAGGTGCCCCAGTAGGGGACCTCAATACTCCACTGAAAGCATTGGAGAGATCATCTAGGCAGAAAATCAATAAACAAAGGCTCTGACTGACATTGGACCGGATGGACTTAGCAGATATATTCAGAACTTTTCGTTCTAAAGCAGCAGAATATGCTTCTTTCCTAGTGCACATTAAACCTTCTCCAAAACAGATGATGTACTGGGTCACAAAACATCCCTTAACAAGTATAAAAAGAATGAAATCATACCATGCAGGATTTGAGATCAAAATGCTATGAAGCTTGACATAAACCACAATTAAAAATTTGTAAAGCCCCCAAATACATGGAGGTTAAAGAAAATACTACTAAAGAATAAATAATTCAATCAGGAAATTAGAGAAGAAATTAAAATATATATGGAAGCGAAGGAAAATGAAAAGATGACGTCAAAACCCTTTGGGATTCAGCAATAGCAGTCCTAAGAGGAAAATATATTGCAATTCAGGCTTATCTCAAGAAGCAAGAAAGGCCCACATACATACACAACCTAACCTTACACCTAAAGGAGCTAGAAAGGCAGAAGCAAATAAAACCCAAAGTCAGGATAAGAAGAGAAATAATAAATATTAGAGCAGAATTAAACATTATAGAATTAAAAAAATAGGAGAACAGATCAATTAATTTAAGAGCTGGTGTTTTGAAAGAATAAACAAAATTGATAAACCTGAAACACGACATCTCAAAAAGAATAGAGAGAGGACCCAAGTAGATAAAATCACGAAAGAAAGAAGAGAGATCACAACACCACAGGAATACAAATAGTTATTATAGAATACTAGAAAAATTATATGCCAAAAACCAGGACAATCTGGAAGAGATGGACAATTCCCTAGGCATTCATACACTACAAATCTCTAACAGGAAGAAATAGATAATTTGAATAGACCCATAACCAGCGAAGAAGTTTAACTGATTGTCAAAAATCTCCCACCAAAGAGTCCTAGGCCAAATGGCATCCCAGAGAATTTCTAACAGACATTTAAAGCAGGGTTATATCTATTCTCAAACTGTTCCCAAAAATAGAAATGGAAGGACAGCTTCCAGACTCATTCTATGAAGCCAGTGTTATTTTGACTCCAAAAGCAGACAAGATCACACTAAAAAGGAGGATTATAGGCCAATATCCCTGATGGACACTGATGCAAAAAATCTCAGTGAGATACTAGCAAATCGAATTCAACAGTACATTAAAATAATTTTTCACCATGATCAAGTGGGATTCATTCCTGGGCTGTAAGACTGTTTCAACTTCACAAATAAATCAATGTGATACATCACATTAATAGAATAAAGGATAAGAACCATATGATCTTGTCAATAGATTCAGAAAAACCATTTGACAAAATGCAGCACTCTTTCTTCATAAAAAACCCTCAAGAAATTTGGGATAGAAGGAAAATACCTAAACTTTATAAAAGCCATATATGAAAGCCCCACAGCTGATATCATCCTCAATAAAGAAAACCTGAGAGCTTTTCCCCTGAGATCAGGAACATGACAGGGATGTGCACTCTTACCACGATTATTTAACATAGTGTTGGAAGTCCTAGCCTCAGCGATCAGGGAAACAAACAAACAAACAAAAAACTACAAGAAGACTAAATGAAAGGCATCCAAATTGGCAAAGAAGTGAAACTTTCACTCTTCAGAGATGACATGATACTCTACATGGAAAACCTGAAAGACTCCACCAAAAAACCTGCTAGAGCTGATACAGTAATTTAGCTAAGTCGTAGGATATAAAACCAATATACAGAAACCAGTCACATTTCTATACACTAATAATGAAGCAACAGAAAGAGGTATCCGGGAATTGATCCCATTTACAATTGCAGCAAAACTGATGAAATACCTAGGAATAAATCTAACCAAAGAGGCAAAATATCTGTGTGCTGAAAACTATAGAAACCTTATGAAAGAAATTGAAGAAAACACAAAGAAATAGAAAAACATTCCCTGCTTTTGGATTAAAAGAAAAAAAATATTGTTAAAATATCAGTACTACCCAAAGCAATCTACACATGGAGTGCAATCCTAATCAAAGTAGGACCAGAATTCTTAGCAGAGCCAGAACAAACAATATTAAAATTCGTATGGACCCACAAAAGATCCCAAATACCCAAAGTAATGTTGAAAAAGACAACCCAAGATGGAGGCACTACAATTCCAGACTTCAAGCTGTATTACAAAGGTGTAACCATCAAGACAGTAGGGTATTGGCACAGAAACAGACACATAGAACAATGGAATAGAATAGAGAAGCCAGAATTGGACTCCCAAATATAAGGCCAACTAATCTTCAACAAAGCAGGAGAGACTATCCAATGGAAAAAAAAAAGTCTTTTCAAATCGTGCTGGGAAAACTGGACAGCAACATGCAGAAGAATGAAACTAGACCTCTTTTTTACACCATGTGCAAAAATAAATTAAAAATGGATTAAATACCTAAATGTGAGACAGGAAAGCATCAAAATCCTTCAGGAGAAAATATGCAGCAACCTCTTTGACCTCGGCCACAGCAACTTGTTATTTGACATGTCTCCATAGTCAAGGGAAAAAGCAAAAGTGAACTATTGGGACCTCATCAAGATAAAATCTTCTGCACAGCAAAGGAAACAATGAACAAAACTAAATGGCAATGGCAGAAATGGAGAAGATAGTTGCAAATGACATATCAGATAAAGGGTTAGTATCCAAAATCTATAAAGAACTTACCAACCTCAGCACCCAAGAAACAAGTAATTCAGTGAAGAAATGGGCAAAAGAGATGGATAGACACTTTTCCAAAGAAGACATCCAGATAGCCAACAGACACATGAAAAGATGTTGAACATCACTCATTGTCAGGGAAATACAAATCAAAACCACACTGAGATACTACCTCACACTCATCAGAGTGGCTAAAATTAACAACTCAAGAAAGAGCAGATGTTGGCGATAATGTGGAGAAAGGGACACCCTCTTGCACTTTTGGTTGGAATGCTAACTGGCACAGTCTAGAAAACAGTGTGGGGTTTCCTCAAAAATTTAAAAATAAGAATACCCTATGACCCAGCAATTACACTACTAGAAATTAACCAAATGATACATGAGTGCTGATTTGAAGAGTCATATGCTCCCCAATGTTTATGGCAGTGCTATCAACAATAGCTAAATTATAGAGAAAGCCCAAATGGTCATTGACTGATGAATTGATTAAGAAGATTTCGTATATATGTACAATGGAATATTAGCCATCAAAAGAAATTAAATCTTGCCATTTGCAACAACGTGGATAGAATTGGATGGTATTATGCTAAGTGAAATAACTCAGTCAGTGAAAGACAGGTATCTTGTGATTTCACTCATATGTGAATTTGAGAAACTTAACGGATGGAAGGGGAAGGGTAGGAAAAATAAGATAAAACAGAGTGGGAGGCAAACCACAAGAGTCTCTTTAAAAAAATTAGTGTTGGGGCGCCTGGATGGCGCAGTCGGTTAAGCGTCCGGCTTCAGCCAGGTCACGATCTCGCGGACCGTGAGTTCGAGCCCCGCGTCAGGCTCTGGGCTGATGGCTCAGAGCCTGGAGCCTGTTTCCGATTCTGTGTCTCCCTCTCTCTCTGCCCCTCCCCCGTTTATGCTCTGTCTCTCTCTGTCCCAAAAATAAATAAAAACGTTGAGAAAAAAGGAAAAAAATTAGTGTTTATTTTTAAGAGAGAGAGAGAGAATGCAAGAAAGTAGGGGCAGAGAGTGGGGAGACACAGAATCTGAAGCAGGTTCCGTGTTCAGAGCTGGCAGCACAGAGCCCAGTGTGGGGCTAAAACATGAATTGTGAGATCATCATCTGAGCCAAAGTCTGATGCTTAACCAACTGAACCACCCAGGCGACCCCATAAGAGACTCTTAAATACAGCAAACAAACTGAAGTTTGACAGGGGTGGGGAAAATGGATATTGGGCTTTAAGGGGGGCACTTGTTGGGAGGAGCACTGGGTGTTACATGTAAGTTATGAATCACTGGAATTTACTCCTGAAGCCAAGACTACATTGTATGTAAGCTAACTTGAGAATAAATTTTTAAAAAACAATAAAGCTATAAATATATTATGAGCTCACCTCATAGATGACCAAATAATAATTTATATTTTATTTGTTATATTTGTCATATTGTATTTGTCATATTGCTCCTACATGTACATTAATTTCCTTTTTTTCTTTTTTTAATATTTTTTTTTAATTTCAGTTAGTTAACATATGGTGTTTTATTAGTTTCAGGTATAGAATATAGTAATTTAACATCTGCATCCATCATCCTGTGTTCATCCCAACAAGTGCACTCCTAAACCTCCATCACCCATTTGACCCATCCTCCACTCACCTCCCCTCTGGTAACCATCACTTTGTTCTCAATAGGTAAAATCTATTTTGGGGTCTCCTGGGTGATTCGGTTGGTTAAGCATCCGACTTCAGCTCAGTTCATGATCTCATGGTTTGTGAGTTCGAACCCCCCACCAGATAAGCCCAAGCCTCTTCTCACGGTTTTGGTGGGCTTGAGCACTGCTTCAGGCTCCACACCCTCTGTCCATCTCTCTCTGCACCTCATGGAATTTTCTCTCTCTCTCTCATTCTGCCCCTTACTCACTCGCACTCACTCTTTCTCAAAAATGAAATAATAAAAAAAGGATCTTACCTTTGCGTTTGTCTAAATCACTCTATATTAATAAAATATAGGTAAGATATTTAAATGAATGAATTAATTAATTAATTAATAGATGAATAAATAAATAAAATATGTTATTGGTTTACCTCTGTCTCTTTTTCCTTTTGCTCATTTGTTTCATAACTTCACATGAGTGTATTTGTCTTTCTCTCACTTATTTTACTTAGCATAATACTCTCTAGCTCTATCCATGTCATTGCAAATGGCAAGATTTTATTCTTTTTATGGTTGAGAAATGCATCGGCTAAGTATACCACATAATCTGTCAGTGGACACTTGGGTTGCTTCTATAATTTGGTTATTATACATAGCACTGCTATAAATACTGGGTGCATATGTCCTTTTCAATTAGTATTTTTGTATCCTTTGGGTAAAAACCTAGTAGTGCAATTGCAGGATCATAGGGTAGTTCTATGTTAAACTTTTTGAGGAACCTCCATACTGTTTTCCAGAGTCACTGCACCAGCTTGCATTCCCACTAACTGTACAAGAGGGTTCCACTTTCTCCACATTTTTGCCAACAACTGTTGCTTCTTGTGTTGTTGATTTTAACCATTCCAAAATGTAGGAGGTCATATATTTTTGAAGTTTTGATTTGCACTTCCCTGACAATCAGTCATGTGCATCTTTTCACATGTCTGTAAGCATCTATATGTCTTATATGGACAAATGTCTATTCAAGTCTTCTGCCCCAAACTGGTACTTTTAAAGTGCTGTAATGCATTTAATTACATGCTACTTGACACTTGTTCCTTTTATGTTTTTACTATTTATTTTTGTTAGAAATGTTAGTATTAAAAATCAAATAATGAAATTTCCCATCAGTCTTGCAATTATACACAAATTTGATTTCCTTTACAGACATGTGCAAAGCTTGATGTATTATTTTATTACTATAGTCTGTTGATTATTCTGTGGTCTGTCTATGAATAGAATTTTAACATTGTAATATACAAATATTTCATTTTATTTATTGGTTGTATATACTGCACATAGAAATATAAGGCATCTATCTCAAGATTTCTATAAATCCAAAGTGCTTATAGTGCTCAAAAGTCCTTCCTCTTGAAATTTTACACTATAACCCATATGATAAAAGTTAAGGGAAGCTGTATTGTTATTAGATAGTGTATTTTTATGAGGTATTTTAAATAACAATTCAGAATCTGTTAAACATATTAAAGATAAAATGGGTAAAACAGTAAATGTTTCTTAATGAAATATCATTTTAATTAATTCAATAAAGCAAGTATGTTTATGGTTTTGTCTTATTTTTATAAGATAAACATTTTAAAACAATATTGCATTATTACACACACTGATATACATTATAATAAAAAAATCTCGTCCATTACTACTAGAAACATAGATTCATAAAGTAGGAAAGTAATAAACTTATAGGAAAACTAGGTATATTTAAAAGCTATTTTGAATAAAACTGTTTTGAACTGTATTAAGACAAATTTTTTAACAAAACTTTATTGTCTATCACTTAAGTTAAGCACCTCCCTTATATCTGATGCTAGATGACATTGAAATTTGCAAGATGCTGACAAGAAATGAAATTGCATTTAAGATATTTATACACAGTAACCATAATTTGTTTTTGTCTAGATCTGTACAAAGTTAACCAAGTGGTTCAGTTCTTGGGACAATAGAAATAAACTAGGACTGTCATGAGAAAACAAAAATGTATAGGCACAGAGACATTTACTGAGGGTTACTAACCTGGACACTGGCTTGTTGCTGCATTTTATAATTTTATCCAAATTTCAACTTCTGTGCCTTGGTGCTACTGCCCCTTGGGACAAAATTGCACCAGCCACAATGTGACAAGACCTGCCCCCAGAGGACCAGAGCAGGTCTGCACCAGACCAGGTCCCTAATGTTTGGAGTTTTTAAACTCAACCAGCTGGCCTGGGATAGACCCAGGGGAAGAAAAGCAGAAGCAAACACAGCAGCAAAGCACACACAGTATACACCAGAAACACTTCCTGAAGAGCCAAGCCCTGGAGAGAAAATGACCTCTTCTTCATAAAGTGATTACTCTCAGGATCAGGAAACATAACAGGATTTTCTTACACACAGAAGAAGACAGATACCTATAAAAAAATGCCAAGAAATAGGAATTCATCCCAAAAGAAAGAACAAGAAAATGTCATGACCAGGGATCTAATGAAAACAAATATGGGACACCCAAGTGGTTCAGTTGGTTAAGCATCCAACTCTCGTTTTGGGCTCAGGTCATGATCTCATGGTTTCATGGTTTAGAGCCCCACATCGGTCTCTACGCTGATGGTGTGATGCCTGCTTAGGATTCTCTGTCTTCCTCACTGCCCCTCCCCTATTCACACTGTCTCTGTCTCTCTCAAAATAAATAAATAAACTTAAAAAAATAAAAACAAAACAACACAAACAAAAACAAATGTAAGTCATATGCCTGTTCCAGAATTTAAAACAACAATAATAAGGATACTAGCTGGGCTTGAGAAAAGCATAGGGGACACCAGGGAGTCCCTTGCCACAGAGATAAGAGACCTAAAAACAAATCAGGCTGAAATTTAAAAAAAAAATGTTAAAACTGAGATGCAAAACTGATTGGATGTAATAACCACAAGGATGGAAGCAGCAGAGGAATGAATATGTAATATAAAAGGTAAAATTATGGAAAATAATGAAGATGAAAAAAGAGGAAAATAAAATTAGATCATGAATGTAGACATAGGGAACACAGCAACTCCATGAAATTTGTATCATAGGAGTCCCAGAAGAAGAGAAGAGAAAAGGGGAAAGATTTATTTGAGGAACTTATAGTAGAAAACTTCCTTAATCTGAGGAAGGAAACAGATATCCAAATCCAGGAGGCACAGAGAACTCGCATCAAAATCAGTAAAAGCAGACCAATACGAAGATTTATCATAGTTACATTTGCAAAATATAGAGATGAGAAAAAAAAGCTTAAAAACATCAAAATATTAGAAGTCACTAACTTACAAGGGAAGACAAATAAGGTAAGAAGCAGATCTCTCCACAGAAACTTGGCAGAGGAGAAGGGAGTGACATCATATATTCAATGTGTTGAATGGGAAAAAATCTGCAGCAAAGAAAACTATCCAGCAAGGCTATCATTCAGAATAGAATGAAAGAGAAAGAGTTTCCCAGACAAAGAAAAACTAAAATAGTTCATGTCCACTAAACTATCCCTGCAAGAAATATTAAATAGGACTCACTGAGTGGAAACGAAAGAACAAAAGTGGCAATGACTAAAAAGGAATAGAGCAAAGCTCCAGAAACCATGACTTAAATAATACAACGACACTAAATTCTTATCTATCAAGAACCACTGAATGGAAATAGACTAAATGCTCCAATCTAAAGACAGAAGGGTTCAAAATGTATAAAAAAAGACACAGGTATATTTTGTCTACAACAGACTCATTTTAGACATAAAGCCACCTGTAGATTGAAAGTAAGGGGATGGAAAACCATCTATCAGGCTAGTGGACATCAACAGAACGTCAGAGTAGCAATACTTATATCAGACAAACAAGATTTTAAACCAAAGACTAAAACAAGAGATGAAGAAGGGCACTCTATCTTGATAAAGGGGACTATCCAACAAGAAGATTTAACAATTGTAAATATTTATGCTTCAAACTTGGCACACCCAAATATATAAAACAATTAATAACAAACATAAAGGAACCCATTGATAATACAATAATAGCAGGAGACACTAACACCTAACTAACATCAATGGACAGATCATCTAAGAATGTAATCAACAAGGAAACAATGGCTTTGAATGACACACTGGACCAGATGGACTTAACGGATATATTCAGAACACTTCATCCTAAAATAGCAGAATACACATTCTTTTTGAGTGCATATGGGACATTCTCCAGAATAGATCACATACTAGATCATAAATCAGACCTTGAACATTAAAAAAGAATGAGATCATGCCACTCATATGTTCTGACCACAACACGATACAACTTGAAGTCAATCACAAGAAAAATTTAGGAAAGACCACAAATGCATGAAGGTTAAAGAATATCCTAATAAAGAATAAATGGATCAACCAGGAAATTAAAGAAGAAATAAAGAAAAAACATGGAAACAAATGAAAATGATAAACTACAATCCAAAGCCTTTAAATCTAGTGAAAACAGTCCTATGAGGGAAGTATATAGCAATACATGCTTACATCAAGAAGCAAGAAAAATCTCAAATATGCAACCCTTTCACTTAAAGGGGCTAGAAAAAGAACAATAAATGAAGCCTGAGGCCAGCAAAAGAAGGAGAATAATAAAGATTATTGCAGAAATAAGTGATGCAGAAACAACAACAAAAACCTAGTAGAACAGATCAGTGACATCAGAATCTGGTTCTCTGAAACAATTTATAAAATTAATAAACCTCTGGCCAGATTTATGAAAAAGAAAAGAGAAATGTATCAGACAAATAAAATCATGTATGAGAGAGGAGAGATCACAACCAACGCAACAGAAATACAAACGATTGAAAGAGAATATTATGAAAAAACTATATGTCAACAAGTTTGGAAAACTGGAAGAAATGAATAAATTCCTAGAAACTTATAAACTACAAAAACTGAAACAGGAAGAAATTGAAAACTTGAACAGACTGATAAGCAGCAAATAAATTGAATTAGTAATCAAAAAGCTCCCAAAATACAAAAGTCTAGGGCCAGATGGCTTCCCAGGGGAAGTCTACTAAATATTTAAAGAAGAAGTAATACTTATTTTTCTCAAGGTGTTCCAAAAAATAAAACTTCCAAATTCATACTACAAGGCCAGGATTACTTTGATTCCAAAACCACACAAAGACCCCACTAAAGAAGAAAATCACAGGGCAATATATCATGAACATGAATGCAAAATTTCTCAACAAAATACTGATAATTGGATCCAATAGTACATTAAAAGTCATTCACCATGATAAAGTGGAATTTATTCCTGAGTTGTATGGGTGGTTCAATATTTGTAAATCAACCTGATATACCACATTAATAAAAGTAAGGATAAAAGCCATATGATCCTCTCAATGGATGCAGAAAAATCATTTGACAAAATATAGCATCCTTTCTTGATAAAGACCTTAAACAAAGTAAGGATATAGAGAACATACTTCAACACCATAAAGGTCATATACAAAAAACCAATAGCTAATATCATCCTCAATGGAGAAAAACTGAGAGCTTTTCCTCTATTGTCAGGAACAAAAGAGGGATGCCCACTTCCCCCAGTTATTTAACATAGTACTGAGAGTTTTTATCTTCAACAATTAAACAATAGGAAATAAAAGTCATCCAAATCAGCAGGAATAAGTCAATCTTTCACTATTCACTGACTACATGATATTGTATGTGTAAAATATAAAAACTCCATCAAAAATTGATTAAAATGAGACACAAATTAAGTAAAGTCACAGGACACAAAACCAATGTGCAGAAATATGTTGCATTTTTATAAACCAGTAATGAAGCAGCAGAACAAAAAATCAAGGAACCAATCCCTTTGACAATAGAACCAAAAACCATGAGACACCTAGGAATAAACTTAACAAAAGAGGTAAAGGATCTATAATCTGAAAACCATACAATGCTATAGGAGAAATTGAAGATGAGAGAAACAAATGGGGAAAAATTGAAGATGAGACAAAGAAATGGAAAAACATTTGATGCTCATGGATTGAAAGAACAAATATTGCTAAAATATCTATACTACCCCAGAAATCTACACATTTAATGCAATATCTATTAAAATACCACCAGCATTTTTTACAGGGCTAGAACAAAAATTATAAAATTTGTATTGAACCACAAAGGGCCATGAATAATGAAAGCAATTATGAAAAAAAAAAATAAAGTAAAGCTGGAGACATCTCAATACTGGACTTCAAGATATATTACATAACTTTAGTCATCAAGACAGTATGGTGCTGGCACAAAATAGACTCATAGATTAATGGAACAGAACAGAAAACTAAGGAATACACTCACAGCTATATGGTCAACTAACTTTAACAAAGCAATATTCAATAGAAAAAGGCAGTCTCTTCAACAAATGATGGTGGGAAAACTGGATAGTAACATGTTGAAGAATGAAACTGGATCACTTTCTCACACCATACACAAAATAAATTTAATTTGGATGAAATGTGAGACAGGAAACCATCAAAATGCTAATGGATAACACAGGAAGTACCTTCTTTGACATCAACCACAGCAACTTCTTACTAGACGCATCTCCAGAGACAATGGAAACAAAAGTGAAAATGAAGTATTGAGACTTCATCAAAATAAAACTTCTGCACAATAAAGGAAACAAAACTAAAAGGCAACATTTGGAATGGGAGAAGATATTTGCAAATGACATATCTGATAAATGATTAGTATCCAAAATCTATAAAGAACTTATCATACTCAACACCCAAAAAATAAATAATCCAGTTAAGAAATGGGCAGATGTGAATAGACATTTTTCCAAAGAAGACAGACATATCTCCCAGAGACACATGAAAGGATGTTCAATGTCACTCATCATCAGGGAAATACAAATCAAAACTACAATATCACCTCACAACTGTCAGAATTGCTGAAATCAACAACGTAAGAATTAACAGATGTTGATGAAGATGTGAAAAAAAGGGAAATCCTCTGCACTGTTTCTGGGAATGCATAATGGTGCAGCCACTATGGAATATAGTAAGGAGAAAAAGTTACAAATAGAACTACTCTATCTATCATCCAGAAATGTACCACTAGGTATTTACTAAAGGTTACAAAATTACAGACTCAAAGCACACATGCACACTTATGTTTATAGCAGTATTATCAGCAATAGCCAAATTACAGAAAAAGCCCAACGTCCATTGACTGATGAATGGATACAGAAGATATGCTCTATATATAGATATAATGGAATGTTGTTCATTAAAATTAATGAAATATTTCCATTTGCAATGATATGAATGGAGCTAGATGATGATAAGCGAAATAAATCAGTGAGAGAAATAAAATGTCATATGATTTCACTCACATGTCAATTTAAGAAACAAAAGAGATGAACAGAGGAGAAAGAAAAAAGAGTGGTACACCATAAAACAGACTCTTAACTATAGAGAACAAACTGAGGGTGGGGGGTATGGGTTAAATGTGTGATGGGTGTTATGGAGGGCATTTGTGATGAGCACTTGGTATTAAATGTTAAGTGATGGGGGCGCCTGGGTGGCGCAGTCGGTTAAGCATCCGACTTCAGCCAGGTCACGATCTCACGGTCCGTGAGTTCGAGCCCCGCGTCAGGCTCTGGGCTGATGGCTCGGAGCCTGGAGCCTGTTTCTGATTCTGTGTCTCCCTCTCTCTCTGCCTCTCTCCCGTTCATGCTCTGTCTCTCTCTGTCCCAAAAAAATAAATAAATAAACGTTGAAAAAAAATTAAAACAAAAAATAAATAAATGTTAAGTGATGAATCTCTAAATTCTACTCCTGAAGCTAATACTACAATATATATTAACTAACTGGAATTTACATAAAAATTGAAACAAACAAAAATGTTCCTGGATCACACATAAAAACTAGAATGGATCATCAATCAGACTGAGATAAAAAGGACAGTATTTCCAATACTATCGTGAAATAATCAAAGGATAATGTTACAGAAAACAACTTTCACAGTGGGCCACTTACCTTTGAATTTAGGGTTGTTTCCTCTTCTGAGAATGAAGTCCTATCCTGATCCTTTATCATTTTATATCTAAAAGGAACCTTTGAAATTTAGTTTGTACTGTAATCAAGAATACTAGAAACTACAAACCTTGGTAACCACAATTCCTTGAATCATCCTGGCATTTGTTGACAACGAAGAATAGTGAAGCAAATTTGAGCACTTTGAAACCAAATCCATTTGAAAATTAAATTTCATCCCTGCAGCACTGAGCAATGAAAGGCAGATAAGAGAATGTAATTCAATCAAGTAAGAACAAAGCTTTAGTATGTCAATAAAATAATGCTCTGGTTACTAAATGAGTAATAGAAGGTTCAATAAAAGAATACTCTGCTAAATAAATGAATAATGATTGCTCTGAACTAGGAGCATTTGTGGAGAGATTTTAGTTGTCACAATGGGTAATGGTGCTATTAACATCCAGTGGGTAGGGGCTAAAGATGCTGCTACAATTAATTAGAGAACTCCAAAACAACAACAAAGAAGTTATTTATCTTTTAATATAAAAAATTCTGAACTAGGCTACAGGCAAGAGAAAGGAGTTTTAAATATAAGAATATATAAGTATATGTAAATATATTTAATATAATTTTAAGATTTTTACCAACTGTGTAAATTCCAATGACAGATTTTCCTTTAAAATCTTGTTCATTCTTTGCAATATTTTTAAGTTATACACTGTGTGAAAAATTATTTACAATATTTTTAAGTTATCATACACTGTGTGGAAGAAAACTTTATTAAGTCTCATACCCAAGTGAGTTACTTCTTCTATGCTGCTTTTATATAGTATGTATACTGATTTTTATTGTTAATGCATAACACTATCAGGTACTTATTTGATTAACATAACTATTTTTGCTACCATACTGAGAGAACCTTGAGAGCTGACATTATGTTTTTTGGTACTTTATAACTAGAACCTAGGATATTGCCCAGAAAATACTCATTAAATGTTAGTTGAATTTTGCTGAATTGAGTCTTAAGGAAATTAATTTCTTATATTTTATTTGAAATATTTTCTACAGCTGTAATTAAATAGTATGATATAATGGCTATTCATAAATAGTATGACCATGCTAGTCTAGCTACCTTAGGAACCATGCCAGTCATATTTGTCTTTTGTTTTTGTCTTAAAGGAAAGAAATATGTATCCATTATGGAATAGTTTAGTGGTTGTGTCTAAAGAAAATTATCACCAACTCTTTGTGTTTCCCAAGAGTTATATGCAGGTAGTTGGTATTATCTCATGTAATTTAAAAGGGATAAAAGTTTCCTTAATTTTTGCCTAAGTTTAGTATGCCTTCAAAGTTGGAGAAATTAACTCAAGAATTGCCTATAAGAATTTCAGGTTATTAAGATTACCTTTATAAGTGGGATGTTTACAGTTGACAGATAATTGCTTTCTTTCAGTTTACTTTTTTTAACCTCATTTATTTTCCAGATTATATTTTCAATGATTTAAATAAATAAAAATGCAAATTTCAATTTTATTTTAGCAAAAAGACTCATCAAAGATGATAGACTAAGTAATTCATACTTGGTAATATTAATAGTGAAAAAAAATGTTTTCGTAAACTTTGTGGCTTCAACACCCAAAATTCCATAGGGAATCAGAGAAAGAATTTCGATCTTCATAGTTTCTAGTAGACAAAACTTGAGTAAATGTCAGAAGACAAGGACAAATTTATATGCAATTTCGCCTCATCTCCCTAACTGATACTTCATCCCAAATACAATCTATTTAGTGTAGGTTACTGAACAAGATTATAAACAGTTATCAGCTGCCCCCAACCTTATCATCTATTCTGTCTTATCTGAAAAGGAAAATAAGTATTTTTCTTTTTCTTTTTCTTTCTTTTTTTTTTTTTTTTTTTAATTTCTCTTGAGTCTTCTGTACAAGAGCAGAGAATTGGGAGGGAGAAAAATTCTAAAACTTCAAACCTGTGATTCTTGTGGATGGACCGAGGAGAAAGTTGAGCAAATATCATTTATCTTCCAGCCTCATAACCTCCATCCATGAATACCTAATTGTGCTGCTCTCATTGTTGTGGAAATTTACCTTATAATGAACATTTATATGCATGCATTTTAATTATTTTAGGGTTTTTTTTTTTTTTGGTTTTCTTTTTAGCACTTTACTTCTTCACTACAACAGCATGTTTGACTCTGGGAGATAGCATAAACTAACTTGTAGGGAATTTTCCCTGCTTATTGGGATGTTTCTACTATTGTCATCCTCATTCATACAAGTCCTAAAAATGTGTAGTAAAGTTTTCAGTAGTGAAGGCTTTTTTAGTTTATTAATCATGGCGTTTCGAGAAGTCCCTACAGGCTTGCCTCTGAATCAAAGGGAGAAATAAAAGATGCCAAAATCTATTTTGCCTAGTTTCTTTCTACATAAGAAATACTAAGTATTGAATGAAGTGTTGTTTGTTTGCTTGTTTTTAATCTATGTATTAGTGAAGAAATAAGTCTCTAACCTCAAGTAGCATATATTTCAGTGTTTTCTCATAAGCAGAAATAGTTATATCTCATGTATCACAGTGGAAAAAAAAACATGGCATGTCAATTAATCAATATTATAAAGGTATTTCTTAAATGATACTGGTTGATGTTTTAGCAAATAAAATATCAATATCATTGAAAAATTGCTTAGACTTATTGTAAAATTTTAAAGATTCAGGTCTTACACTTTCGTCTTTAATCCATTTTAAGTTAATTCTTGTGAGTGGTGTAAGATAGAGTTTCAATTTCATTATTTTGTATGTGAATATCCAGTTTTCCAAGCAAAATTTGTTGATAAGACTCACGGTTTCCCATGAGTAGTTTTGGCTCCCTTGTGAAATATTAGTTGACTGTATATGCATGGGTTTATTTTTTTTGTGTCTGTTTTATGCCATTACTATACAGTTTTGATTACTAACACTTTGTGATACTGTTTGAAATCAAGGAGTGTGATGAGTCCAGCTTTATTCTACTTTCTCAAGACTACTTTGGCTATTTGGGGTCTTTTGTGGTTCCATGCAAATTTTATGATAGTATTTTTCTGTATCTTTAAAAAAAGTCATTGGAGGGGCACCTGGGTGGCTCAGTTGGTGAAGCTTCCCACTTCAGCTCAGATCGGGATCTCGTGGTTCGTGGGTTCGTGCCCCACCACTGGCTCTGCGCTGACAGCTCAGAGCCTGGAGCCTGCTTCAGATTCTGCATCTTCTTCTCTCTGCCCCAACCCGCGATAATGCTCTGTGTCCCTCTCTCTCTCTCTTTCAAAAATAAACATTAATTAAAAAAAAAACTTTTTAATGTTTATATTTGAGAGAGATAGAGAGCAGGGAAGGGGCAGAGAGAGAGAGAGAGAGAGAGAGAGAGAGAGAGAGAGAGATGGAGACAGAATCTGAAGCAGGCTCCAGGATCTGAGCCATCAACACAGAGCCCAAAATGGGGCTCTAACTCACAAGCCATGAGATCATGACCTGAGCCGGTCAGACCCTCAACCGGCTGGCGCCCCTAATTTTTTTTAACAAGTCATTGGAATGTGTGGATTGGAATTTCATTAAATCTCTAGATCACTTTGATAGTAGGAACATTTTGACAATATTTATTCTTCCAATCCATAATCATGGGATATATTTCTTTTTTAAGTTTTCTTTTTTCTTTTTTTTTATTTTTGAGAGAGCACAAGCAGAGGAGGAGCAGAGAGAGGGGGACAGAGATCTGAAACGGGCTCCATGCTGATAGCAGCAAGCCCAATGTAGGGCTTGATCTCACCAACTGTGAGATCATGACCTGAGCTGAAGTAGGATGCTCAACCAACTGAGCCATCCAGGTGCCCCAAAATATGGGATATCTTTCTGCTAATTTGTGTCTCCTTCAATTTGATTAATCAGTGCTTTACAGTTTTCAGTGTATAGGTCTTTCACCTCTTGGGTTAAATGTATTCTTAGGCATTTTATTGTTTTTGTTGCTTTGTAAATGGAATTGCTTTCCTTTTTTTTCTCCACATAGTTTGTTCTTAGTGTATAGAGATGTAACTGATTTTTGTATGTTAATTTTGCACCCTGAAACTTTACTGAAATTGTTTATTAGTTTTAACAGTCATTTGGTGTAGTCTTTAGGGATTTTTATGTATAGTATCATGTCATTTGAAAACAATGACAGTTTTAATTCTTCCCTTCAAATTTAGATGCCTTTTTTTTTCTTGCTTAATTGCTGCAGAAGGGATTTCTAATAATATATTGAACAAAGTGATGAAAGTGGGCATCTTGATCTTAGAGAAAATTTTTTCAACTTTTCACCATTGACTATTATGCTGTCTGTGGGGTTTGCCATAGATGTCTTTATTTTATCTTGAGATAACCGTATAACTTTTATTATTCAGTTTTTAGTTTATTTATTTTGAGACAGAGGCAGTGGAAGTTGGGGAGGGGCAGGGAGAGAGAGAGAGAGAGAGAGAGAGAGAGAGAGAGAGAGAGAGACCCAAGCAGGCTCTGTACTGTCAACAGAGAGCCCAATATAAGGCTGGAACTCACAAACTGTGAGATCATGACCTAAGCCAAATCCAAGAGTCAGATGTTTAACCAACTGAGCCACCCAGGTGCCCCTTATCCTTCCTTTTTTAGGTGGTGTATCATGTTTACTAATTCTTGTATGTTGATCCATCCTTGCATCTCTGAGAAAATACTCACTTGATCATGAGGCATGACCCTATTAGTAACCTTTTGAATTTATTTTACTAATATTTTGCTAAAGAGTTTTGTTCTAGATTCATGAGGGACATTGGTCTGTAATTTTTTTTTCTTGTAGAGTGCTAGTCTAGCTTTGTATCAGGGTGATCCTGACCTTATAAAATGGGCTTGAATGTGTTTCCTTCTCTCTCACTCTCCCCACCCCCCTTTTGGAAGAGTTTAGTTGAGAAGGATTGGTATTAGTTTTTCTTCAAATGTTGGGTAGAATACACCAGTAAAGGCTTTGGTACTGGGCTTTACTTTTTTTTTTTTTAAGTTTTTGATTACTTATTCAATCCCTTTCCTGGTAATTGATCTCCCCTGATTTTCTATCTCTTAGTGATTTATTCTTAGTTAGTTCTATGTTTCTAGGAATTTATTCATTTCATCTAGGATATCTACATGTTTGGCTTATAATTGTTCATGGTCATCTTTTGTGATCTCTTGCACTTCTGTGATATCAGTTTAATTTCTCTTTTTTCCTTATAATTTTATTGATTTGAGTCATCTGTATTTTTTCTCAGTCTAGTTAACAATTTGTCCATTTTTTTTTATCTTTACAAAAACCAACCCCATTTTGTTGATCTCTTCTTTTGTCTTTCTAGTTTCTATTTCTTTTTTATTTCTGTTCTACTCTTTATTTTTTTCCCATATGCTAACTTTGGGGTTAATTTATTCTTTTTCCAATTTCTTGAAGTGTAATTTAAATTGTTTACTTGAGATCTTTTGTTTCTTAATGTACGTATTTATCACTAATTTTTTAGTACTTTTAGATTTCTTTTTTGGTTCATTGTTCAGGAACATGTGGTTTAATCTTCACATATTTGTGAATTTTTTAGTTTTATTTTTCTAATTTATATATAGTTTTATACTGTTTTGTTTAGATAATGCTTGACATGATCAGTATTCTTAAATTTATCAGGATTTATTTTGTGGCCTAACATATGATATATTCTGAATAATGTTCCATGTGCACTTGAGAAGAAAGCATGTCTGGTGCTGTTGGATGGAATGTTCAGTGTATGTGTATTAGGTCCATGTGGTCTGATGTGTCATTTAACTCCAATTCTTTATTAATTATCTGCCTAATTGAACTATCCATTACTGAAAGAGAGGCATCAAAGTACTCTGCTAACATTCTATTGCTTTCTATTTCTCCCTTCAAATCTGTAATATTTGCTTTATGTACTTATGCATTTATTTGTTATGTGAATAAATATTTACAAATGTTATATCTTGTTGAATAAATTGACACCTTTCACAACAATGGCTTTCTTTGTCTTTTGTTACAGCTTTGGCTTAAAATCTGTTTTCTATGATATAAGTATAGCTACTCCTGCTCATTCTGGTTTTCATTAGCATTGACTATTTTTTCCACCTTTTCATTTTCCATTCCTATATGTCCTTAAATCTTATATGAGTCTTTTGTAGATAGCATATAGTTTTGTAGATAACATATTGTTTTTCTGTACATGTAGCCACTCTGTCTTTTAACTCAAGAATTTAATCAATTTATATTAAAAATAACTGTTCATAGACATGGACTAACTATTGCCATTTTTCAAATTGTTTTTTTTGTTGTTGTTGTTGTTCTCCCTTTGTTCTTTTCATCCTCTCTTGCTTTATTCTTATGTGATTTGGTGATCTCCCTAGTAGTATGCTTTGATTTCTTTCTCTTTATATTTTTGTGTATCTATTATAGGCTTTCATTCTTTGTGGTTACCATAAAGCTAACATAAAATATTTCAAAATAGTCTATTTTAAACTGATAACTTCAAATGCATACAAAAACTCTTCCCATTTTGTCTATGATATCACAATGTACATCATTTTACATTGTGTATCCATTGACAAATTATTGTATATTTATTTTTATTGCTTTTGTATTTTAACCTTTATACTAGAATTATGTGATTTTTCCACCACCATTACATTAGAATTCTGATTTCAACTATATATTTACTTTACCCGTGAGTTTTATACATTCACATGTTTTCTTGTTACTAATTCAAGCGTGTTTGTTTCAGCTTGAATAACTCCTTTTAAGCTTTCCTGTAATGCTGATCTAGAGGTGATGAACCCCTTCTGCTTTTATTCGTCTGGAAAATTCCTTATATCTCCATTTCTGAAGGACAACCCTTCAGAACTTTACCAGGTAGAGTCATTTTGATTGGCAATTTTTCCTTTTATGTCTTTCAATACATCATCCCACTTACTTCTGGCCTTCAGTTTCTGCTGACAAATCTGCTTAGAGTCTTAAGGGGGTTCCCTTTTATATAATGTGTTTTTCTCTTGCTGCTTTTAAGATCTTTTCTTTGCCTTTAACTTTTGACAATTTCATTTTAAGTTGTCTTTGTGTCTGTTATCTTATTTGTTGCTTTTGGGGCTTCCTGTATCTGGATACGTGTTTCTCTTCCCCGGTTAAAGAAGTTTTCATCCATTATTTCTTTGAATATATTCTCTAGCTCTTCCACTATTCTCCTTTTGGGACTTGTATAATGTGTATATTGGTCCATTTACCAGAATACCGTAAGTCCTTTAAGCTACCTTAACTCTTTAACTTTTAAAAATTTTTTTTGATTCTCTAATGCAATGAATTCCACTCAACTGTCTTTGATTTTACTGATTGTTTCTTCTGCTTTATGTAGTGTGCTGTTTAGCCCCTCCAGTGTATTGTTCACTTTAGTTATTGTATGCTTCAGTTGTGTTGTTTCTGTTTTGTACTTTTAAAATATTTTCTCTCTTTGTTGAAATTCTCACTCTGATCAAGCATTGTTTTCCTGATCCTCATGAGCATCATTATGATTATTATTTTTAACTCTCTATCAAACAAATCCTGTTTTATTAAAGTTGACTTTTGGAGATTTATTTTTCTGTGTGTAACATATACCTCTGTTTTTTTTTTTTTTCATTTTCCTTGACTTGGTGTTGGTTTCTATTCATTAGATACAACAACCATCTTTCCCAATCTTGACAGACTTGTCTCATGTAGGAAGTGAAACTTGTCAATCAGCCCAACCTGATTCTATGGTTGTATCTCAATCTTATGTAATTGCCCAAATGGTATTATTTGTTCTTAGTGGCTCCCAGTAGTTGTGGGTGTGTCAACACTCATCAGTGTCCCAAAGAGAAAGATTTCATTCAACACCTACGTGCAGGCTAAATAGAAGCTTAACTTTTAGGAAGTAGCTGGGAAAGTAGGTACTTTTGCCCCTCCATGCAGAAACCAGAAGATGGACATTTTTTCCCCTGCTCCTTCTGTGCTGAGCCCAGGTGAATAGCCATGAATGGTACATCTGTGCCTAATAAGAACTGCTTGTTTGTAGACTTATGTAGGGCTCAACAATGCAAGCTCTGTTGGCTAGGACCTGTCAATTGGGCAACAACTGTAAAAGCTGGGGCACAAGACATGTGTACAACTCCTTCATGGGAGTTACTTATGACTTGGTTTTATTACTGTATCAGGCTAGAGGGAGAAGGTTGTGGAGGTGTACACAGTTTATTTTTGGGGATAATCATAGCCAACCTCTAGATGCCTGCCATATTAGAAGCCTGGCCCTTAGGTGGCAAGCTTTTAAAGTATGCAGATAAACCCTTTCAGGAAAAGACTGGGGAATGGGCAGTTTTACCTGCTCCCTCTGTGCTAAGCCCTAGGAGATAGTTAAGAACTGTTTCTTTGTTTGCTACAATCCTATGGGACTCATGAATGGAAGTCTCATTGACTATTAGAGCCAGATGATTCAGGATCTAGTCCCTGTCAGTGGCCATAAATCGGGGGGGGGGCACATTTATGTAGACAACTCCTTTCAGGGAGATAGTGGCAATTTGGAGTGGGCTGGAGGGAGAAGGTATGAGAAGCAACATGCAGACTTCCCCAATCTCTAGGGAGGCTCACAGCCAGCTTCCAGAAATCTGCTAAATTAGAATCCATAGACTCAGCCAACACGCTTTAAATTATGTAGATAAACACTTTTCAGAGGTCTCCAAGGAGAAGGGTGTTTTCTTTTTTTGTACCCTCTATTTGAACTTTTAGGGATAATCCTAGTGAATGTTAATGCACCCATCAAGAATGGCTTCTTTATTTGTTGTAGTCATATGGATCTCATGAACACAAGTTACATTAGCCTCCGGAGATCTCTGTTTTGGGGGTTTGTCCCCTGATGTAATTATTAAAGTAGGGGCACTAGATGTTGGTTTCAAACCCTTCACACCTCAAAGAAAATCTTGGAGTCAGAGATTCCTTCGCAATTGTTCTGGGAGTGGGGTTTATGGCAAGAATGTGTCTCAACTTTTTCTACTTGTTTTGATGTGGGTATTTCCTCATTCTCTAAATATACAGAAGTTGCTTAACCACTTGTACATTCCATTGGAGGAGGGGAGTTCAAGAGCTTCCTGTGTCTCCATAGTGGTCAACTCCTCCTCCTCATTTTCTTCTTTCTTTCTTTTCTTTCTTCCTCTTCTTCTTCTTCTTCTTGAACAATTTTTTCCAGATATAATATTCTTGGTTGGCAGTTTTTAACTTCAGCACTTTGAATATGTCATTTCAGGCTTTCCTAGACTGCCATGTTTATGCAGAGAAATATGCCCATAGTTTAATAAGGTTTTCCTTGTATGTGATGAGTCACTTTTCTCTTATTGCTTTCAAAAATATTTCGTTGACATTTAATATTTTGATTATATAGTATCTTATAGTGCCATTCTTTGGTTTGGTCTTTCTAGGAATTCTTTGAGCTTTCTGTACCAGGATATGTATATTTCTCCCAAGATTTGAAATGTATTCAGATAATAGTTCTTTAAACAAACTTATTGCCCCTTACTCTCTGTCTTCATTTCAGAGTCCCATGTTGTGAGGGTTCATTTACTCTATGGTGTCCCATAATTCATGTAGAGTTTCTTGACTCTTTATCAATCTTTTTTTTCTTTTTTGTTCCTCTAACTAATTTCAAATGCTGTGTCTCTCAGTTCTCTGGTTCTTATGCATGATCAAGTCTGTTCTTGATCTCTGTATTAAATTTTTCAGCTTTTTCAGTAAATTCTTCATCTCCAGTATTTTTCTTTGGTTCTTTTTCATGGATTTTATTTAATATACGTCTCATTTTTTAATGCATTGTTTTCATTATTTTGTTTGTTTGTTTGTCTGTGTTCTCTTAAACTTAAGTTTTCTTAAGATACTTTTTAAAATCATTTTTAATGCAAATAATAGATCTCAATTTCTTGGAGCTTCATTAGTTTCCTTTGGTGGTTTTATATTTGTCTGATTCTTAGTGAAACATGTATTTTGCATTGGTATATTTGAAGGAACAAACACCGCTTTTAGTGCCCATGGGCTGGTTTCAGCAGGTAATGGCCTTGTCCTGACTGTTCTCAGGCTGATCAATTATCTCTAGATTCACAGTTGTGCTAGTTTGGGGCTAATTATGTGGTTGTTTCTCAATATGTGTAAGGGTCCACAGTTTATGTGTTTGTTACCAGGGGCTTAGTTGATTTTATTTCGTCCTTGGTTGGATGCAACTGCCTCCAGTACCTTTTTCATCAGTGTGGTGCTGGGACAAGAGAGTCCACTTCAAGTTCCACAGTTGTATCCTCATTATGCAGCTTTATTAAGAGCTGAAGCTCCTTCCAGGTCCATGAGAGTGTTGGTTAGTCATTGAATGGGTACCTGGGTGGCCAGGACTGTCCCTGGACCATGGCTGAGAGAGGCTGAAACCAAGCCCCAGTGCTTTTTCAGGTTCAACAGTCAAAATTGGTGTCTGAAGACATGACTGGGAACATATTGGTGTGTCTCCTAATGTGTTCCTGAGCAGGCTAAACTGCTTCCTCACCATGCCTGCAGGAGGTGGAGCTATCTATAGGACTATTTTACTATCTCCTAAATTTGACCAGTTTTATGATATCTCAGATATCTTTCACCAGGTACTGCTCACTGACTTGTTTGATGCAGGGCTTCAAAAAACCTCCAATTGGTTTAAAAAAAAACACATTATCTGTGAAGCACAATAAAATGAGGTATGCCTATATGGAACTCTTTCAGTATCTGTGGGGATACAGACAGAAATGCCTGCTGCTTGGACACTAAACCCTCAAGACTGTGGGCTGACAGCCTGTGGAGAGCAGAGAATAAGGCCCTTTCAGGATCTCTAGTGGCAAAGATGATGTGGCCCCTTTGTCATCAGCTTCTAAAAAACTCTTCTCAAATTGGGATGTTAGTATATGTGTTAGATATGGCAGAAAAACAGACATAAAATCTTAATACGTGTTCTTCCATTTGGGGATAATATTGTACAACTATCACTTGGGACAGAATTGATTAAAGCTACAATAGAGAGTGTGGGGAATAAGTTTAGGAATTCCCTGAGCTTGCACCAATGGGTTAACAAGGCTTAGGACAAAAGCATCCAAGAATAGGTAAACAGGGTGAAAGCATCCCTAGCACAGAACAAAAGCAGAAAGCTGCTTCCAAAGAATGAAAGCAACCAGAATAGGTAAACAGGGCAAAAGCACCCCTAGCATAGAAGAAAAACAGAAAGCTGCTTCCACAGGATGAAAACTTCCAGAACAAGTAAACAGAGTGATAGACCACTGCAGCAAGGTGAAATTGCTTGAGCTAATTAGCAAAAGAAAGGTGCCTTGCTGACCCCGAGGTACCATGTTCTATCTTATCCCCTAGACAAGTTAAGATAACCAGCCAAAGCATATTGTGCCTGCCATAAACAGCCATCTGCTCAGCGCCAGGATTTTGTTTTGTATTGACCCAAACCCCTAACACTGCATGTCTTCAAAACCCCCTTTCTCTCACACACTTGAATTAATGATCACTGTTTCATTGTCTCTTTCTGCACATCCATCATGATGGTAAGCCTTCTGATCCTAATAAATACAAAACAAGGACATTTAGGGCGCTTGTCTCCTCCCATACATTAGCCTCTCTAGTATTTAATTATGTATCTGCTCTCTTGCTGGACAAGAGAGAACTTCAGATTCAAAGTCTGTGACAAAAGACCATGATTTATTTTCTTCATATATATACCCTTCTTCAAAGCCAAAATTAGCAGGGTATATATTTTGTTGTTTCATGGGTTAATTAAATGAGGGTTACACTAGAAAATAACTCAACTATGAAAATGCAGCAACATCTGTCCTTTTGCTTGACTTAGATTTCAGTGGCATAACTGGAGTATGTTTCAAGTTTATTAAAAACATTGCAAAATACATAATGACTTTCCTTGCTAAGTAGAACTTTTGCTTAAACTCAGAGACTTCAAGTAAAGATTACAATGATATATTGAGTAACAATAATACTTCTTTAAATATAAGCAGTTAATCACTTGAAAAGGAAAACTTGATCTCTGAGTACAATAATGATGACTGAAAACTGCATTATGAAATTAGTGCCTGGTATAAATTTTGGTGAATGTTGGTTCTGAATATAAATTAATTTATCGCCATATTAAAAGTGTTAGAGATGTAAAAAAGTGTTCACCATATATATGTTATTAAAAGGTATGCTTATGCGGCAAAGAAATATCAAAGCATATTTCGTACTTATTTTTTCAAAACGGTATCACAATTATATAATAGGGATAATAAATATATCTTATTGCACTTCACAAAGAATAATGATTAGACATCACTGTAAAATAAAAAATCTTATTGTAATATTAGGTGTAAATATTTGATTATGTTGTTTTTTAAGATTTTATTTTAATTTTAATTCCAGTTAGTTAAAATACAGTATTGTATTGATTTCAGGTTTAAAATATAGTAATTTAACACTTCTATACATCACCTTGTGCTCATCACAAGTTCACACCTTAATTTCCAAGACTTATTTAACCTATCCCTCCCCCCACCTCTGGTAACCATCAGTTTGTTCTCTAAAATTAGGAGTCTATTTATTGATTTATTTCTATCTGCCTTTTTTTGTTGTTTTTTCAGTTACACACATGAGTGAAATCATATGGTGTTTATATTTCTCTTACTTATTTCACTTAGTATTATACTCTCTAGCTCCACCCATGTCATTACAAATGGCAAGATTATATTCTTTTTATGGTTGCATACAAATGCAAAAGATTTCCATATGTTGATTTTGTATCCTGCAACTTTACCGAATTCGTGTATCAGTTCTAACAATTTTTTGGTGGAGTCTCTCTTATTTTCTATACAGAGTAACCTGGCATCTGCAAATAGTGAAAGTTTTCCTTATTTCTTGCCAGTCTGGATGACTTTTATTACTTTTTGTTGTTGTTGTTGTTTTTGTTGTTGTTGTTGTTGTTGTTATGGCCAGGAATACCAGTACTATGTTAAATAACAGTGGATGAAATGGACATCCCTCTCCTGTTTCTGACCATAGAAGAAAAGTTATCAGTTTTTCCCCATTAAAACCCATTAGCTGTGGGTTTTTTATATATGGCCTTTATGAAGTTGAGGTATGTTACCGCTATCCCTACTTGGTTGAGGGTTTTTTATCATGAATTGATGTTTTACTTTGTCAATTTTTTTTCTACATCTTTTGAAAAACTCATATGGTTATCTTTTCTTTCATTTTTTTTCTTTTATTTTTTACATTTTATTTATTTTGAGAGAGACAGAGTGAGTGGCAGAGTGACAGGGAGAGAGAAATAGAATCCCAAGCAGACTCCTCACTGTCAGCAAAGAGCCCAACACATGGATCAAACTCAGGGACCATGAAATCATGACTTGAGCCTAAATCAAGAGTTGGACCCTCAACCAACTGAGCTACTCAAGTGCCCTATCCTTTTTTCATTAATGTGGTGTGTCACATTGATTGATTTGTGAATATTCAACCATGCTTGCAGCCCATGAATAAATCCCACTTGACTATGGTGAATGTTTCCTTTAATATATTTTTGAGTTTTGTTTGCTAATATTTTATTGAGAATTTTTGCATCCATGTTCTTCAGGGATATTGATCTGTCGTTCTCTTATTTCTTTATTTGGAAAACACACACACCCACCCACCCACACACACACATACACAGAGACAGACAGAGACAGAGACAGAGACAGAGACAGAGGGAGAGGGAGGGAGGGAGGGAGTTTGCAAGCAGGGGAGGGGCAGAAAATCCCAAGCAGTATCTGCACTGTCAGCATAGAGCCCAACAAAGGGTTTGATTTCATCAACCATGAGATAATGACCTGAGTGGAAATCAAGAATCCGATGCTTAACTGACTGAGCTACTCAGGGACCCCTGTAGTTCTGTTTTTAATGAAGTCTTTGTCTGGTTTTAGTATCGGGGTGATGTTGGCCTCATAGAATGAATTTAGAAGGTTTTCTTCCTTATCTATTTTTACAAATAGTTTCAGAATGTAAATATTTGGTAGAATTCTCCTATGAAGCCATCTGTCCTGGACTTTTTTTTTTTTTTTTTTTTTTTTTTTTTAAATTTTTTTTTATAAATTTAATTTTTTTTTAAATTTTTTTATTTATTCTTTTGGTTTTTTTTTTTTTTTTTTTTTTTTTTTTTTTTTGGAGAACTGTCTGTTCATATCTTCTGCCTATTTTAAAACTGGATTATTTGTTCTTTGGGTTTTGAGTTTAGTATGTTATTTATATATATTGGATAATAACCTGTACAGATATGTCACTTGCAAATATATTTTCTCCCATTCCTCAGGTAGCCTACCAGTTTTGTTTGTTGTTCCCTTCACTTTGCAGAAACTTTTTATTTTGATGTAGTCCCAATACATTATTTTTGCATTTGTTTCCCTTGCCTCAGGAGATACATCTTAAAAGAAGTTGCTATAGCCAATGTGAAAGAAATTACTACCTATGTTCTTTTCTAGGATTTTTATATTTTCAGGTCTTAAATTTGGTTCTTTAAGCCATTGTCTATTTATTTTTGTGTATGGTGCAAAAAGTGGCTCATTGCAATTCTTTTGCATGTTGCTCCTCAGTTTGCCTAAAATCATTTGTTGAAGAGACTCTCTTTTACTCATTATTCTTTCTTGCTTTGCCAAAAATTAATTGACCATACATTTGTGGGTTTATTTCTGGGATTTTTATCCTGTTCCATTGATCTATGTCCATTTTTGTGCCACTACCATACTGTATTGATCACTGCAAATTCAAAATATAACTTGATTTCCAGAATTGTATTGCCTCCAGCTTTGATTTCTTTTTTTAAGTTTGCTTTAGGTACTCGGTCTTTTTGTTCCATACAAATTTTATAAATGTTTAAACTAGTTTTCTGAAAAAGGTCATTGGTATATTGATAGTAACTGCATTAAATATGTTGATTTCCTTGGGTAGTATAGACTTCTTAACAATATTTGTTCTTCCCGTCCATGAATATGGAATATGTTTCCATTTCTTTGTGTCTTCTTCAATTTCTTTCCTAAGTGTTCCAAAGTTTTCAGAGAACAATTCTTTCACCTCTTTGATTACGTTTATTTCTTGGTATCTTATTATTTTTGGTGCAATTGTTGATGAGATTAATTCCTTGATTTCTCTTTCCCCAGCTTCATTATTGGTGTAGAGAAATGCAACAGATTTCTGTACATTGAGTTTGTATCCTGCAACATTACTGAATTTGTGCATTAGTTCTTTAAGTTTTTTCCCAAAGTTTTTTGGGTTTTGTATGTATAGTATTGTTTCATCTGCAAACAGTGAAGTTTTACTTCTTCCTTACTGATTTTGATTTTTTTTTTTTGTTTCTTATTTTGTTCTTTTTTTTGGGAATTGGGCAGGGGATCAGATTGCTGTGCCTAGACTTCCAGAGTGCTAAGTTGAAAACAGTGGTGGGATTGGACATCCTTTTCTTCTTCTTGACCTTAGGGGAAATGGGCTCAATTTTTACCCATCAATGTTATTACCTGTGGGTTTTTCATGTATGGACATTATTATGTTGAGGTATGTTCCCTCTAAACATTCCCTATTCAATGGATATTGTATTTTGTCAATTTTTTTTTCTGCTTTCTTTGAAAGGATCATATGGCTCTTATCCTTTCTTTTATTAATGAGGTGTATCACATTGATTTGCACATGTTGAATCATACTTCCAACGCATAAATAAATACCATTTGATTATTGTGAAAGATATTTTTAATGTATTCTATTGAATTGCATTCACTAGTATTTTTTTTGAGAATTTATGCATCTATGTTTATCAGGGATATTTCATATTGGCCTGTAGATCTCTTTTTTAGTGTTTATTTATTTATAGTTTCAGAGTAATGCTGGCCTCCTAGAATGAATTTGGAAGCTTTACTTCTTTTTCTATTTTTTTGAATTGCTTGAGAAAAAAAAAAGGTCTTATCTCTTTTAAAAATGTTTAGTAGAATATTCCTGTGAAGACATCTCATCCTGGACTTTTTTGTTGTTGTTGGAAGAGTTTTGATTTCTGTTTCATTTTTTTTTTTTGCCGGTTTTGGATATGATCAAGTTTTCTATTTCTTCCTGATTCAGTGTTGGTAGTATATATATTTCTAGGAATTTATCCATTTCTTCTGCATTGTCCAATTTTTTGGCATATACTTTTTTTCATAATGTTCTTTAATGATTGCATTTTTGTGGTGTTGGTTAATTCTCTCCTTTTTTTGATTTTATTTATTTGAGTCTTTTCTCTTTTTTATTTTCTTAGGTGTGGTTGAAGTGTATCAATTTTGTTGATGTTTTTCAGGAAAAGAGTTTCATTGATCTGTTTTATTCATTTTTAGGTTCAATATCATTTATTTCTGCTATAATCTTATTTCCTTTCTTGTGCTGGTTTTAGGTTTTGTTTGCTCTTAGTTCTATCTCTTTTAGGTGTAAGGATAAGTTTTTATTTGATATTTTTCATGCTTCTTGAGGCAAACCGATATTGCTGTAAACATCTCTTTTATTTTTTTATTATTTTATTTTATTTTATTTTATTTTTTTTAATATATAAAATTTGTTGTCAAATTGGTTTCCATACAACACCCAGTGCTCATCCCAAAAGGTGCCCTCCTCAATACCCATCACCAACCCTCCCCTCCCTCTCACCCCCCATTAACCCTCAGTTTGTTCTCAGTTTTTAACAGTCTCTTATGCTTTGGCTCTCTCCCACTCTAACCTCTTTTTTTTTTCCTTCCCCTCCCCCATGGGTTTCTGTTAAGTCTCTCAGGATCCACATAAGAGTGAAACCATATGGTATCTGTCTTTCTCTGTATGGCTTATTTCACTTAGCATCACACTCTCCAGTTCCATCCACGTTGCTACAAAAGGCCATATTTCATTTTTTCTCATGGCCACGTAGTATTCCATTGTGTATACAAACCACAATATCTTTATCCATTCATCAGTTGATGGACATTTAGGCTCTTTCCATAATTTGGCTATTGTTGAGAGTGCTGCTATAAACATTGGGGTACAAGTGCCCCTATGCATCAGTACTCCTGTATCCCTTGGATAAATTCCTAGCAGTGCTATCGCTGGGTCATAGGGTAGGTCTATTTTTAACTTATTGAGGAACCTCCACACTGTTTTCCAGAGCGGCTGCACCAATTTGCATTCCCACCAACAGTTCAAGAGGGTTCCCGTTTCTCCACATCCTCTCCAGCATCTATAGTCTCCTGATTTGTTCATTTTGGCCACTCTGACTGGAGTGAGGTGATATCTGAGTGTGGTTTTGATTTGTATTTCCCTGATAAGGAGCAACGTTGAACAACTTTTCATGTGCCTGTTGGCCATCTGGATGTCTTCTTTAGAGAAGTGTCTATTCATGTTTTCTGCCCATTTCTTCACTGGGTTATTTGTTTTTCGGGTGTGGTGTTTGGTGAGCTCTTTATAGATTTTGGATACTAGCCCTTTGTCCGATATGTCATTTGCAAATATCTTTTCCCATTCCGTTGGTTGCCTTTTAGTTTTCTAGGTTGTTTCCTTTGCTGTGCAGAAGCTTTTTATCTTCATAAGGTCCCAGTAATTCACTTTTGCTTTTAATTCCCTTGCCTTTGGGGATGTGTCGAGTAAGAGATTGCTACGGCTGAGGTCAGAGAGGTCTTTTCCTGTTTTTTCCTCTAAGGTTTTGATGGTTTCCTGTCTCACATTCAGGTCCTTCATCCATTTTGAGTTTATTTTTGTGAATGGTGTGAGAAAGTGGTGTAGTTTCCACCTTCTGCATGTTGCTGTCCAGTTCTCCCAGCACCATTTGTTAAAGAGACTGTCTTTTTTCCACTGGATGTTCTTTCCTGCTTCGTCAAAGATGAGTTGGCCATACGTTTGTGGGTCTAGTTCTGGGGTTTCTATTCTATTCCATTGGTCTATGTGTCTGTTTTTGTGCCAAGACCATGCTGTCTTGATGATGACAGCTTTGTAGTAGAGGCTAAAGTCTGGGATTGTGATGCCTCCTGCTTTGGTCTTCTTCTTCAACATTACTTTGGCTATTCAGGGCCTTTTGTGGTTCCATATGAATTTTAGGATTGCTTGTTCTAGTTTTGAGAAGAATGCTGGTGCAATTTTGATTGGGATTGCATTGAATGTGTAGATAGCTTTGGGTAGTATTGACATTTTGACAATATTTATTCTTCCAACCCATGAGCAGGGAATGTCTTTCCATTTCTTTAAATCTTCTTCGATTACCTTCATAAGCTTTCTATAGTTTTCAGCATACAGATCTTTTACATCTTTGGTTAGATTTATTCCTAGGTATTTTATGCTTCTTGGTGCAATTGTGAATGGGATCAGTTTCTTTATTTGTCTTTCTGTTGCTTCATTGTTAGTGTATAAGAATGCAACTGATTTCTGTACATGATTTTGTATCCTGCAACTTTGCTGAATTCATGTATCAGTTCTAGCAGACTTTTGGTGGAGTCTATCGGATTTTCCATGTATACTATCATGTCATCTGCAAAGAGCGAAAGCTTGACTTCATCTTTGCGAATTTGGATGCCTTTGATTTCCTTTTGTTGTCTAATTGCTGATGCTAGAACTTCCAGCACTATGTTAAACAACAGCGGTGAGAGTGGGCATCCCTGTCGTGTTCCTGATCTCAGGGAAAAAGCTCTCAGTTTTTCCCCAATGAGGATGATGTTAGCTGTGGGCTTTTCATAAATGGCTTTTATGATCTTTAAGTATTTTCCTTCTATCCCAACTTTCTCACGGGTTTTTATTAAGAAAGGGTGCTGGATTTTGTCAAAGGCCTTTTCTGCATCGATTGACAGGATCATATGGTTCTTCTCTTTTTTTTTTGTTAATGTGATGTATCACGTTGATTGATTTGCGAATGTTGAACCAACCCTGCATCCCAGGAATGAATCCCACTTGGTCATGGTGAATAATTCTTTTTATATGCCGTTGAATTCGATTTGCTAGTATCTTATTGAGAATTTTGGCATCCATATTCCTCAGGCATATTGGCCTCTAGTTCTCTTTTTTTACTGGGTCTCTATCTGCTTTAGGAATCAAAGTAATACTGGCTTCATAGAATGAGTCTGGAAGTTTTCCTTCCCTTTCTATTTCTTGGAATAGCTTGAGAAGTTTAGATATTATCTCTGCTTTAAACGTCTGGTAGAACTCCCCTGGGAAGGCATCTAGTCCTGGACTCTTATTTGTTGGGAGATTTTTGATAACCGATTCAATTTCTTCACTGGTGATGGGTATGTTCAAGCTTTCTATTTCCTCCTGATTGAGTTTTGGAAGAGTGTGGGTGTTTAGGAATTTGTCCATTTCTTCCAGGTTGTCCAATTTGTTGGCATATAATTTTTCATAGTATTCCCTGATAATTGTTTGTATCTCTGAGGGATTGGTTGTAATCATTCCATTTTCAGTCATGATTTTATCTATTTGGGTCATCTCCCTTTTCTTTTTGAGAAGCCTGGCTAGAGGTTTGTCAATTTTGTTTATTTTTTTCCAAAAACCAACTCTTGGTTTCGTTGATCTGCTCTACAGTTTTTTTAGATTCTATATTGTTTATTTCTGCTCTGATCTTTATTATTTCTCTTCTTCTGCTGGGTTTAGGCTGCCTTTGCTGTTCTGCTTCTATTTCTTTTAGGTGTGCTGGTAGATTCTGTATTTGGGATTTTTCTTGTTTCTTGAGATAGGCCTGGGTTGTGATGTATTTTCTTCTCATGACTGCCTTCGCTGCATCCCAAAGCGTTTGGATTGTTGTCTTTTCATTTTCGTTTGTTTCCATAGGTTTTTTAATTTCTTCTCTAATTGCCTGGTTGACCCACTCATTCGTTAGTAGGGTGTTCTTTAACCTCCATGCTTTTGGAGGTTTTCCAGACTTTTTCCTGTGGTTTATTTCAAGCTTCATAGCATTGTGGTCTGAAAGTATGCATGGTATGATTTCAATTCTTGTATACTTATGAAGGGCTGTTTTGTGACCCATTATGTGATCCATCTTAGAGAATGTTCCATGTGCACTCGAGAAGAAAGTCTATTCTGTTGCTTTGGGATGCAGAGTTCTAAATATATCTGTCAAGTCCATCTGATCCAATGTCTCATTCAGGGCCCTTGTTTCTTTATTGACCGTGTGTCTAGATGATCTATCCATTTCTGTAAGTGGGGTGTTAAAGTCCCCTGCAATTACCACATTCTTATAAATAAGCTTGCTTATGTTTATGAGTAATTGTTTTATATATTTGTGGGCTCCTGTATTCGGCGCATAGACATTTATAACTTTTAGCTCTTCCTGATGGATAGGCCCTGTAATTATTAAATAATGCCCTCTTCATCTCTTGTTACAGCCTTTAATTTCAAGTCTAGTTTGTCTGATATAAGTATGGCTACTCCAGCTTTCTTTTGGCTTCCAGTAGCATGATAAATACTTCTCCATCCCCTCACTCTCAATCTAAAGGTGTCCTCAGGCCTAAAATGTGTCTCTTGTAGACAGCAAGTAGATGGGTCTTGTTTTTTTTATCCATTCTGATACGCTATGTCTTTTGGTTGGCGCATTTAATCCATTTACGTTCAGTGTTTTTATAGAAAGATGTGGGTTTAGAGTCATTGTGATGTCTGTATGTTTTATGCTTGTAGCGATGTCTCTGGTACTTTGTCTCACAGGGTCCCCTTTAGGATCTCTTGTAAGGCTGGTTTAGTGGTGACAAATTCCTTCAGTTTTTGTTTGTTTGGGAAGACCTTTATCTCTCCTTCTATTCTAAATGACAGACTTCCTGGGTAAAGGATTCCCGGCTGCATATTTTTTCTGTCTAGCACACTGAAAATCTCGTGCCAATTCTTTCTGGCCTACCAAGTTTCAAAAGAGAGATCAGTCAAGAGTCTTATAGGTCTCCCTTTATATGTGAGGGCACGTTTATTCCTTGCTGCTTTCAGAATTTTCTCTTTATCCTTGTATTTTGCCAGTTTCACTATGATATGTCGTGCAGAAGATCAATTCAAGTTACGTCTGAAGGGAGTTCTCTGTGCCTCTTGGATTTCAATGCCTTTTTCCTTCCCCAGTTCAGGGAAGTTCTCAGCTATAATTTCTTCAAGTACCCCTTCAGCACCTTTCCCTCTCTCTTCTTCTTCTGGGATACCAATTATGTGTATATTATTTCTTTTTAGTGTATCACTTAGTTCTCTAATTTTCCCCTCATACTCCTGGATTTTTTGTCTCTCTTTCTCTCAGCTTCCTCTTTTTCCATAGCTTTATCTTCTAGTTCACCTATTCTCTCCTCTGCCTCTTCAATCCGAGCTGTCTTCGTTTCCATTTTGTTTTGCATTTCGTTTAAAGTGCTTTTCAGCTCCTTGTGACTGTTCCTTAGTCCCTTGATCTCTGTAGCAAGAGATTCTCTGCTGTCCTCTATACTGTTTCCAAGCCCAGCGATTACTTTTATGACTATTATTCTAAATTCACTTTCTGTTATATTATTTAAATCCTTTTTGATCAGTTCATTAGCTGTTTTTTTTCCTGGAGATTCTTCTGAGGGGAATTCTTCTGCTTGGTCATTTTAGATAGTCCCTGGAGTGGTGAGTACCTGCAGGGCACTTCCCCTCTGCTGTGGTGTATAACTGGAGCTGGTGGGCGGGGCCGCAGTCTGACCTGATATCTTCCCCCAGCCCACCGCTGGGGCCACAGTCAGACTGGTGTGTGCTTTCTCTTCCCCTCTCCTAGGGGTGGGATTCACTGTGGGGTCGCGTGGCCAGTCTGGGCTACTTGCACACTGCCAGGGTTGTGATGCTGGGGATCTGGCGTATTAGCTGGGGTGGGTAGGCAAGGTGCACAGAGGCAGGAGGGGCAGGCTTAGCTCGCTTCTCCTTAGGTGATCCACTTCAGGAGGGGCCCTGTGGCAGCGGTAGGGAGTCAGATCAGCTGCTGGAGGTTTGGCTCTGCAGAAGCACAGAGTTGGGTGTTTGTGTGGAGTGAGCAAGTTCCCTGGCAGGAACTGGTTCCCTTTGGGATTTTGGCTGGGGGATGGGCGGGGGAGATGGCGCTGGCGAGCGCCTTTGTTCCCCACCACACTGAGCTCTGTCATCCGGGGGCTCAGCAGCTCTCCCTCCCTTTGTCCTCCAGCCTTCCCCCTTTCTGAGCAGAGCTGTTAACTTATGACCTCCTAGACGCTAAGTCGCGCTTGCTGTGGGAACACAGTCCGTCAGGCCCTTCCGCTTTCACCAGCCAGACTCGGGGGCTCTGCTTGGCCTGTGAGCCGCCCCTCTGCCCTGGCTCCCTCCCGCCAGTCTGTGGAGTGCACACCGCCTCGCCGTCCTTCCTACCCTCTTCCGTGGGCCTCTCGTCTGCGCTTGGCTCCGGAGACTCAGTTCTGCTAATCCTCTGGCGGTTTTCTGGGTTATTTAGGCAGGTGTAGGTGGAATCTAAGTGATCAGCAGGACCCGCGGTGAGCCCAGTGTCCTCCTACGCCACCATCTTCCCTCTCTCCTCGCCAAAATAATTTCTCCAGAGTAATTAACAGGCGTTATCTACCCAAGGAATGGAACAAGTAGGATGTTCAGGTTCTAAGGAGCTGCCTTATTTGTGCCAGTGGCCCCATGCTAGCTCTTTATTAATTGCACCACCTGGGATGCTGATAGCGAACTGAGCTTTGGAACATTTCAGGCCTGGCATGGAATGCAGATTTTACACAAGCTGCCACCGGGCACTGCTCTCCATGTGCTTTCTTTCCTGACCACTCTTCAATTAAGTAGTGTGTTATTCCCTTTCAGCCGGTACATTCTGTGATTTCTCTGTAAAAAAGCAAATCATACTGGGCATGTTCAGTGGCTGTCTTGTGGTTCAGAAATCCGATTTCACAGCTTATCTTCCATTAGATGAAAGTGTTTATAGTATGTCTGGAGCTGGAGTAAGTTCCTGCGGGTGCCCAAGAGCAGGGGCCTCCTCTCTCCTCTCATTAATTTGCTGATGCCTGCACTGACGCTGCGGTGAGATACCGGGGAGAGAGAGCTGTAAACTTCTCTTTTAGAGGCACTTTTGGTGTATCCTAGATATTTTAGACTATTGTGTTTACATTTTCATTTGTATCCATGTATTTTTATTCCATTAACATTTTCATGTGTATCCATGTACTTTTTTATTTCTCCATTATTTCATGGTTGACCCATTCTTTAAAAAAATAGTTTTATTTATTTTTCAGAGATAGAGAGAGAGAGAGAGAGAGAGAGAGAGAGAGAGAAAGATAGTATGAACGGGAGGGGGCCAGAGAGAGACAGAGACACAGAATCAGAAGCAGGCTCTAGGCTCTGAGCTGTCAGCACAGAGCTCGAACTCATGAACCATGAGATCATGACCCGAGTCAAAGTCAAACATTTAACTTACTGAAATACCCAGACGACCCAATGGTTGACCCATTCATTTTTTAGTAGCATGTTATTTAACCTCCATGAAATTATGTTTGTTTTTTTGCAGATTCCTTCTTGTCATTCACTTCTAGTTTCATAGCATTGTGTTCAGAAAATATGCATGGTATGATCTCAATTTTCTTGAATTATTGAGACATTTTGTGGCAAAATATGTTATCTATTCTGGAGAATGTTCTATGTTCACTTGGCAAGACTGTGTATTCTGCTGTTTTAGGGTGAAATATTCTTAATATAGCTCTTAAATCTATCTGTCCAAGTGTGTCATTCAAATCCAGTTTTTTGTTGTTGTTGGTTTTCTGTTTAGGCATTGATGTAAATAGGTTGTTAGTGTCCCCTATTTGTATTATTATTGATTAATTTCTTTATGTTTGCTATTAACTGTTTTATGTATTTGGGTGCTCCTATGTTGTTTGAACTTCTTTTTGGATTGTCCCCTTGGTTATTATTATATAGTGTCTTTATTTTTTTTTCTGTCCTTACAGTTTTTTTATTTTTAATTTTTTAATGTTTATTTATTTTTGAGAGAGAGAGACGAGAAAGAGTGTAAGCAGGAAAGGGGCAGAGAGAGAGGGGAACACAGAATATGAAACAGGCTCCAAACTCCAAGCTGTTAGCACACAGTCTGATGTGGAGTTCAAACCCAAGAACTTCGAGATCAGGACCTGAGCCCAATTTGGACACTTAACCAACTGGGCCACCCAGCACCCCACATACTTTGTTTTAAAGCCTATTTGTTTTAAAGTCTATTTGTATAAGTATTGATATTCTGGTTTTCTTTTGACATCCATTTGTGTGATAGATGTTTCTCCATTCCTTGTATGATAGATATTTGTCCATTCCCTCACTTTCAGTCTGCAGGTGTATTTAGGTCTAAAATGGGTCTTTTGTAGAGAGCATTTGGATTGGTCTTATTTTATCTGTCACCCTAAGTCTTTTGATTGGTACATTTAGTCCATTTACATTAAAAATTATTATTGATAGATAGGTATTTATTGCCATGTTATTACTTGTTTTGTCATTTTTTCTGAAAAATTTTCAATGATCCTTCCTTGTCTCTCTTTTGTGATTTGCTTTTTTTGGTATTGATATACTTGGATTTTTTTCTCTTTATTCTTTGCATATTTATTACCAGTTTCTGATATATGGGTACCATTAGTTTATATATAACCTTTTTTGCATATAGCAGTCTATATTAATTGGAAGTTCAACTAACTTGAGTTCATTGTTTTCTCTTCTCATCCTCCTATTTTAAGCATATATTATCATATTTTGTGTGATTTTTGTGAGTTTCTTGAATTTTTTTCAAAAATTTTCATTTTTACTGCTTTTGTATTTCCTAGTTTTTTATTGTCACCTTGGTCTGTATTTTCCACTCAAAGAGTCCCTTTTACTATTTCTTATAGTGCTATTTCAGTGGTCATGAAGTCTTTTAGTTTTTGTTTTTCTGGTAAACTCTTTGTCTCTACTTCTACTCTGAATAATAGCCTTCCTGCATAGAGTATTCTTGGCTGCAGATTTTTTCCTTTCAGCACTTTGAATATATCATACTCTTCCCTTCTAACATACCATGTTTCTGTTGAAAAATGTCCTGCTAAACTTGTGAGTTTTCCCTTGTAAGTTACTGACATCTTTGGTCTTGATACTTTAAAATGTTTTCCTTTATCACTGTGTTTTGCAAACTTAATTACAATATGTCTTGTTGTGGGTCTGATTTTGTTGATTTTGATGGGATTTCTCTTTGCCTTCTGGATCTTGGTAGCTGTTTCCTTCTCCAATTAGGAAGTTTTCTGCTATTATTTTTTCAAATAAACTTTCTGCCCTTATTCTCCCTTCTTCTGGTATTCTTATAATTTGAATATTATTACATTTGATGTACTCACTGGCTTCTTTAAGTCTATTCTATTTTTTGCATAGTTTTTTTCTCTTTTGTTTAGTTTGATTACTTTCCATTACTCTGTCATTTAGACCACTAATTCATTCCTCTGCTGTTCATTCCATCAAGTTTGTTTCTCATTTTGTGTATTGAGTCCTTTATATCTGCTATGTTGTTCTTTACATCTGTGTTAAGGATCTCAATCATGTTTTCCCTTTTTTTCTAAATCCAGTGAATATCTTTTTGTTCATTGCTTTAAGTTCTCAATGAAGCATACTATTTATATCTGTTTATTTAGATCTCTGGCTGTTGCCTTGGTTTTTTTTTTTTTTTTTCATTTGCAATAGATTTCTTTGTGTCCTTATTTTGTTGGCCTCTCTGTTTCTGTGTTTTAAAAAATTCAGTTGTGTCCTGTTTTTGAAAGTAGTGACTTTATAAAAAAAAAAGAGATCCTGGAGTCTCCTGAAGTGCAGTGTCCCTTGTTCATCACATTCTGGCCCTTCTGTAGCTAACCCATGTGTGTTGCTTATGCCCTGCTGTTATGTCTGAGTCACTTTTCCTTTCAAGGCTGTCATCTGTACTGACTTTTTTCCTGTTGTGGGCTGTGCTTGCTCTTTTTTTTGTTAGTTGGATACAGACAGACCAGTTTTGGGAACATGGGAGTAGGCAGTAGTGTTGGCAACATTTGTGCTGGGCCACTAGTCTTATGGTAGGTCTCCAGAAATACTAAAGCACCCAAGGGTTGCATGCCAGGGTGGTTGAGGGCATGAGGCTTAGCACAGTGTTGAGACTGGCCCCAGTGCTATAGCTGGCTGTTGTGTGCAGTGACAGCTTTCACCTGGTGGCTGAAAGCAGCATGTAAAACAGCTGGGGCACTTGGCTGGGCATGGCACATGGAAGTGGCTCTGTCCATGGCCTGGTGCTGTGGGATTCATGAGTGTAACTTGCTGTGGCAGTTGTGACTCTAGTGGCTGAGCCGGGTGCATGTTCAATTTTAACCAAGTTTTTCCTGATCCCATGGCCAAAGCTAGCAGGCTTGGAGTTGGTGAGTTTTCAGGAGAACTTATGGGCCTATCCCTGTGCTAGCAGATTAGTTAACAAGTGTTTGTTCACCCTTGCTTCCCTCAGGTGGCTCTATGTTTATGCTGGGGGTCAGAAAATAAAATGACACCTACCACCTCCCTCATTGTCAGAGCAGTCCCCCAACACACTACAACATCAGTACGAACAGACCTTCCTCCCATTTACATTCAACATTGTGTAAACAGCCATTTTTATATTTCCTCTTCATTCAAGCTATTATATTGTCACGGGTGGTGACCCAGCTATGATATGCCTTCTTTTGCTAGCCAAGTGGTGAGCCAACTAAATTTTAAAGCTCCACACTTCATGTCCAAACTCAAGGCATTCAGCTCCTTTGAAACCCAACGTTATTGGGATTAGTCTTCCCCATGTGAACTCCCTGGTGTGAGGGCTTGTTTCTCCGCCATCTCCAAGGGTTCATCTCCCTTCTTCTGATGGCAGTCTCCCTTCCCCTTTCTGACTTTCCTAAACTTACAGATGTAGTTTCTTCTCTGTGTTTAGTTGTGGAGTTTGTTTTGTCAACCTTTAGATCACTCTTCGGTTTATTGACTTGGATGTGGATGGTACCTAGTTGTAAAAATGGGATAAGGTGAGTTCAAGGTCCTTGTACTCCATCATTTTCCAATGCTTCTCCTAAAATACTTGGTTTTATGTGCAAATATTAAGATTATGTTTATTTTCTTTTGCTTTTCCCCCTTTTTTATTTATTTAAAGTTTATTTGATTAACATACAGTGCAATATTGCTTTCGGAAGTAGAATTCAGTGATTGATTACTTACATACAACACCCAGTGCTCATCACAACAAGTGCCCTTCTTAGTACGCTTCACCTATCTAGCCCATCACCCACCCACTTCCTTCCATCAACCCACAGTTTGTTCTCCATCATTAAGAGTCTCTTCTGGTTTGTTGCCCTCTCTTCTCTTCTCCTCCATTCCCATATGTCCATCTGTTTTGTTTCTTAAATTCTACATACGAGTGAAACCATATAGTGTTTGTCTTTCTCTGATTGACTTATTCCATTTAGCATAATAAAATCTAGTTCCATTTGCATCACTGCAAATGGAAAAAATTCATTTTTTTGATGGTTGAGAAATAGCTCATTGTGTATAAATATATACCACATCCTCTTTTCCATTCATCAGTCAATGGACATTTGGGTTCTATCCATAGTTTAGCTATTGTTCATAATGCTGCTACAAACATTGGGGTTCATGTATCCTTTCAAATATGTATTCTTTATTCCTTTGGGTATATACCTAATAGTGAAATTGCTGGATTTTAAAGTAGTTCTATTTTTAGTTTTTGAGGAAGCTCCATACTGTTCTCCAGACAGGCTGCACCAGTTTGCAATCCCACCAACAGTGCAAGAGGGTTACTCTTTCTCCACATCCTCGGCAACACCTGTTGTTTCTTGTGTTCTTTATTTTAGCCATCCTGACAGATGTGAGGTGCTATCTCATGGTGGTTTTGATTTGTATTTCCCTGACGATGAGTGATATTGTGCATCTTTTCATGCGTCTATTAGCCATCTGGATATCTTCTTTGGAAAAATGTCTATACATGTCTTCAGCCCATTTCTTAACTGGGTTATTTGTTTTGGGGTGTTGATTTTGATAAGTTCTTATAGATTTTGGATACTAACCCTTTCCTTTCTCTGATATGTCATTTGCATATATCTTCTCCCATTCTGTCAGCTGCCTTTCAGGTTTTTTTTTTGTTTGTTTGTTTCCTTTGCTGTGCAGAAACTTTTTATCTTGAAGAAGTCTGAATAGTTCCAGCTTGCTTGCATTTACCTTGATTCAACAACATGTTTATTAAGAAATTGCTGCAGCTGAGGTTAAAGAGATTGCTGACTGTGTTCTCCTCTAGTATTTTGATTGATTCTTGTCTGACATTTAGGTCTTTCAACCATTTTGAATTTATTTTTGTGTATGGTGTAAGAAAGTGGTCCAGTTTCATTCTTCTGCCTGCCGCCATCCAGTTTTCCCAACATTTATTGAAGAGACTGTCTTTTTTTCCAAGGATATTCTTTCCTGCTTTGTCAAAACTAGTTGACCATATACTTGTGGGTCCATTTCTGGGTTCTCTATTCTCCGTGTCTGTTTTGTGCCAATACCATACTGTCTGGATGATTATAGCTTTGTGATACAGCTTGAAGTCTGGAAATGTGATGACTCCAGTTTTATTTTTCTTTTTCAAGATTGCTTTGGCTGCTTGGGGTCTTCTGAGGTTTCATACAAATTTTAGGATTGTTTGTTCTAGGCCTGAGAAAAATCCTGGTGGCATTTTGATAGCAATTGCATTAAATGTTTAGACTGTTTTGGGTACAATAGACATTTTAACATTATATGTTTTTCCAATCCATGGGTATGGAATGCTTTTCTATTTCTTTGTATTCTCTTCAATTAATTTCACAAGTGTTCTGTAGTTTTCTGAGTATAGATCGTTTACCTCTTTAGTTAGGTTTATTCCTAAGTATCTTACTGGTTTTGGTGCAATTGGAAATGAGATCAATTCTTTGCTTTATTTTTCTGTGGCTTCATTATTCATGTATAGAAATGCAACAGATTTCTACACATCGATTTTGTATTCTGAGACTTTTCTGGATTTATGTACTAGTTTTAGCATTTTTTTTTTTGGTGGAGTCTTTTGGGTTTTCTACATAGAGTATCTTGTTCCTGACCATAGGGGAAAGATTCTCAGTTTTTCTCCATTGAGGATGATATTAACTGTGAGTCTTTCATATATACTCTTTATGACATTGGGGTATGTTCCATTTATCCCTACTTTGTTGAGAGTTTTTATTAAAAAAAAATGTATGCTATATTTTGTCATATGCTTTTTCTACAGCTATTGACAGGATCATACGTTTCTTATCCTTTTATTAATGTGTTGTATTGCATTGATTGATTTAGGCATATCGAACCAGCCCTGCATGTCCAGAAAAAAGAAATTTCAGTAGATCACAGTGAATGATTCTTTTAATGTACTGTTGTATTAGATTTTCCAGTATTGGGCTGAGAATTTTGGCATCCATTTTCATCGGTGTTATTGGTCTATATTCGCCTTTATAGTAGGGTCTTTGGTTTTGGAATCAAGGTAATGCTGGCCTCATAGAATGAGTTTGGAACGTTTCATTCCTTTCCTAGTTTTTGGAACAGTTTGAGAAGAATATGTATTAATCCTTCTCTAAATGTCTTTTAGAATTCCTGTGGGAAGCCATCTGCCCCATGACTCTTGTTTGTTGGGAGGTTTTTGATTACTGATTCAATTCCATTGCAGGTTTTGGGTTTATTCAAGTTTTCTATTTCTTCTTGTTTCAGTTTTTGTACTTTGTGAGTATATAGGAATTTGTCCATTTCTTCCACATTGCCCAGTTTGTTTGGATATAATTTTTCACAATATTATCTTATAATTGTTTGTATTTATTTTGGTTGTGATCTCTTCTCCTACATTTGTAATTTTACCTATTTTGGGTCATTTTTTCTTTTTGGGAAGTCTGGCTAGGGGTTCTCAATTTTGTTTATTCTTTCAAAGAGCCACATCTTTGTTTGTTTGTTTGTTTTTTGATGTGTTCTACTCTTTTTCCTTTTTTTTCTATATAGCTTATTTCTGCTATAATCTTTGTTATTTCTTTTCTTGTGCTGGCTTTAGGCTTTATTTGCTTCATTTTCTGGCTCCTTTAGGTGTAAGTTCAGGTTGTGTATTTGGGACCTTTCTTGTTTCTTGAGGTAGACCTGAATTACGATGCATTTTCTCTTTAGGACTGCCTTTGCTGCATTCCAAATGTTGTGGACTGTTGTGTTTTCAATTTATTTTGCTTTCATATATTTTTATGTTTTTTTAAATTTCTGCTTATCTCATTCATTCTTTAGGAATGTTCTTTAACATCCATGCATTTAAGGTCTTTCTAAACTTGTTCTTGTTGTTGACTTCAAATTTCATAGCATTATTATCTGAACACATTTATATATTAGACCCTTATAGCACTTATACTATATGTATTATAATATGTTATGATTATAGCATTTTTATACCTGTTGAGGACTGATTTGTGATTCAGTATGTGATCTGCTCAAGGGATTCTTCCATGTGCACTCAAAAAGAATGTGAATTCTGCTGTTTTAAAAGGAAATGATTTTCTGCTTAGATGATCTGTCCTTTGCTGTAAGTGGGGTGTTGAAGTCCCCTACTATAATTGTATTATTATCAATGAGTTTATGTTTGCAATTAACTGATTATATATTTGGGTTGCTCCAAGTTGAGAGCATAATTATTTACAATTGTTAGATCTTTTTGATGGATTACACTTTCATTATGATATAATGCACTTTTTCATCTCTTGTTAAAGTCTTTGTTTTAAAATCTATTTTGTCTGATATAAGGACGGTGACTCCAGCTTTTTTTGATGTTCATTAGCATGATAGACCGTTCTCCATCCCCTCACTTCCAATCTATAGTTGTCTTTAGTTCTAAAATGAATCTCTTGTAGGCAGCACATAAATAGATCTTGTTTTTCATCCATTCTGAAACCCTATGTGGTTTTATTGGAGTATTTTCCCCATTTACATTCAGAATGATTATTGAAAGATATGTCTTTAGTGGATTTGTCTTACCTGTAGAGTTGGTGTTTCTAGTGATGCTCTCTGGTCCTTTCTAGTCTTTATAGACTTTGGTCTTTATTTTTTTTTTTTCTCCATTCAAATTGCCCCCCTTAAAATTTCTTGTAGTGCTGGTTTACACAAACTCCTTTAGTTTTTTGTTTGTCTGGGAAACCCTTTATTTCTCCTTCTATTTTGAATGACAACCTTGCTGCATAGAGTATTGTTGGATATATCTTTTTTTTCTTTTTCCTCTTTTTTTCTTTCTTTTTCTTTTCTTTTCTGTTTTTTTTTTTTTTTTAATTCAGCACGCTGAATATATCTTGCTGCTCCTTTCTGGCCTCCAGTTTCTGTGGACAGAACTATTGCAAACCTAACCTGTCTTCCTTGTAGGTTAAGGGCTTTTTTTTTTCCCTTGCTGCTTTTAGGGTTCTTTCCTTGTCTGTGTACTTTGTGAATTTGCCTGTGATATGTCTTGGTTATGGCCAGCTTCTGTTGAAGTTGATGGGAGTTCTCTGCACTTCTTGGACTTTGATGTTTGTGTCCTTTTCTAGATTCCTGAGGTTTTCAGCTATAATTTAAGCTATAATTTAAGTTAACTTAAACTTTTTGCACCTTTTCTCTCTCTCCATCTTCTGGGCCTCTTATGATAAGAATGTTCTTATGTTTCAATAACTTTCTGGGTTCCCTACATGTGCCTTTGTGATCCCTGAACTTTATTACTCTCTTGAGCTTTGTTATTTTCCATAATTTCATCTCCTATATTACAAATTCACTCCTCTTCTTCACCCATAGTCTTTCTACTGCCTCCATTGAGGTTTGCATCTCCGTTATAGCATTTTTTATTTTGTCGTGACTAGATTTTAGTTCTTTTATCTCTGCATAAAGGGATTCTCCTGTGTCTTCTATGCTTTTTTCAAGCCCAGCTAGTATCTTTATAATTGTTTTAAATTCTGATTCAAATATCTTACTTATATCTGCATTGACTAAGTCCCTGGCTGTCACTTCTTCCAAGTCTTTCTTTTGAGGTGAATTTCTTGCCATTTTGGAGGAAGAAAAATCAATAATAACTGAGTGAAATAAAAATGTAAAAGTTATAAAAAGTCAAATGCAAAAAGATACATTATGTGTATTGTGGTCTTCTTGTTAAAAGAAGCTTGATAGAAAAAAGTTAAAGGAGAAAACAAGAAGAAAAAAAATTAAAAATCAAAAAAATAAAAATAAATAAAATAATAAAATATAATAATATAAAAATGAAATAAAAATTGTTCTTTATGTATTCAGGAAACAAAAGGAAAGAAAAACAACAACAAAAAGAGAAGCAGCAACAACAACACAAAACAAACAGAAAACAGACAAAAAAACAATAAACAAATGAAGCTATATCCAGTTTCCCATAGAGCTGTAACTTTTCAGCAGTCTATGGTCAGTAGACTAAGCTCATGGAAGGAATTTCTGCTGGTCTTCTGGGAGATGTGCCTGCTGCTCTGATTCTCAGGCCTACTACCTCTACTAGTGGAGGTATGACTGGACGGCACTGGTGAGTGGGGCTTGAATTAAGGGCTCCATTCTCCATATAGTGGCACAGTTTTGCTCACTGTCATCCATCACTGTTGGTGGGCTAATGGTGAAAATGGCTTTACCCGTTGTTTTTTAATATTTATTTATTTATTTATTTATTTATTTATTTATTTATTTTGAGAGAGAGAGAGAGAGAGAGAGATAGCTGTAAGTCCAGAGTTCAATACGGGGCTTGAACCCACAAACTGTGAGACCATGATCTGAGCTCAAGTCCAAAGCTTAATGGACTAAACCACCCAGGTGCCCCTACCCTGCTTTCTAGTCTCCAGAGCAGGAATGTGATCCCGTCTTCACAGAAATGTGATCAGTCACCCTTCCTGTCTCTTCTCCTTCTGTCAGCTCCCTGCCTTCTCCTTGTCTATGTCTGAGCTGTCCAGCCACCAAGCAACACTTTTCTCCATAGTTTTATCTCAGGCATGCTCTGTTTCCTACCCCACATTTCAGAGACTCCTGAGGTTTGGACCTGAATTGATCTTCTGACCAAAGTTCTCACTGAGATGTGGCCGGCTTGTCCCAGGAAACTGGTGCCACTGCACAGTGTTAGTGGCTCAGAATTTATAGTAAATCACAACACACAGCTGGCACCAGGGTTTGCTGCCCTCAGTAGGTGTCTTTGTTGTGGCTTGATGGCACCCCCTAAGTCTTTTGCCCACAGAGTGGCCATATACCTCTACTAAATGCATTCCAAGTAGGGGAACCACTTCTCCCTGAGTGACCCAGGGGATCCTGAGTCTGCCCTCTCCCAGGGCTCTGTCCTGCTTCCTCACTGGAGCACCATCAGGGCCTGATCTTTGAAACTTCAGACCCTGTGCACAACTCTGTATTAAAAAAAAAAACAAAAACCAAAAAACAAAAACGGGTGGTATTGAAAGATTTTCCTTTTCCCCCATCAGTGGTTTCAGGGAACAGTTTTCTTGTGCAGTCTCCTGTGTGTTTTCACTCTTTCTTTTTAGCTGTTTCCACGCAGAGTGCTTTCTTGCACAAACCCAAAGGTACAGCTCTCTCTCCCTTTTTCTCTGCTCTGTGAAAATGCCCCCCTCCTCTCTTCAGCACCACAGCTCTTCTCTCCCTCAATTCATCCCTCTGAACCATGTACCTGCCACATTCACTTCCTCGAATTATGCAGATTGTTCTGTTAATCCTCAGATCAATTTCCTAGGTGTTCATAATGGCTTGATATTGATCTGGCTGTGTTCAAGGGAGGAGACAAGTCCATGGGTCCCTTACCATTCCACCATCTTGATTCTTCCTTATGTTTATTTGGTGGAACATGCTTGATAGTTTTGAGGTAAAAATTTGACATGACAGTTACATTAGACATTTGTAATTATATTCCTTGGCCAAAATATATTTGAAACATATACTGTATATTATGTTGATTTTAATGAAAAGAAAAAAAAAACATTATCTAGTAGATGTAACCCTTAGATCAATATTAATTTCGTGTTTTCAGTTCACCCTTTAATCTTAGTAAAATCTGTCATCATTTAACCTTTGAAATTCTGTTAAATATTCAGCTTATTGCTTAAGGCAATTACTAAGCTTTTAAAATCAGTGACTACAGGTTTTATGTGAAGTAGCCTAATGTTATTATTTTTGACATGTTTTTGATCATTTATTAAGGAGTCATGCTCCTTTCTCAAAATTTCTGATACTGTTGTTTTTACCTCTGAAATGACTGATTCTGTCTCCCTATTTTTATTTCTTTCTACTTAATTTAAACTTTTATTTTTATAATTAACATAAAGTAAAATTGACTTTTTTTGGGGTACACTTCCATTAATTTTAGTAACCCACTACTACAATCAGGAAATGAACCTTTCCATCATCCTCCAAACTTCCCCATGCTACCTTATGGTGGTCAAACTCTCTCCCCATCCTTAACTCAAGAATCATAGAACTGTGTTATCACTAAAATTTTGTCCTTTTGAAAATGGCATATAAATGCAAGTATACAGTATGTTATTATTGAATAATATTCAACTGAGTAAATTTAAAGACAAAATTGTCTTTATTCAATGATTCGTGAATCGGGCAGCATCCCAAGTAGCAAATAGAAAGGCACTCCAAATAGTCTTTATACAAATGAAGGCTTTTATTGGCATAAAGAGGGTGAGAAAAAGAAAGAATATATTGTTTAAGGTAGCCACCATCTTTTGAAGGACAAAGGGGTCTATTGGGAAGATTACTTTACTAGAACTGACCAGTTATCTCTAGATTGACTGATTGAAGGTTAAATATATGGGAGAGGTTAAAACTACAATTAGGTTAGGTATTAAGTTTTGGTTTGCCAACATGGAGCTTAGTACAATTGATTCCATTCGGGGCTTCTTGTCTCTTTTTAACATTATATATTTAGATAAGATTTTTTTACATAGCATAATGACTGATTCGTTCAAGTTATTATTTATTTATTCATTTATTTGTTATTTTTATTAAATGTTTTTAAAGTTTTGATTAATTTATTTATTTTAAGAGAGAGAGCATGAGCTGGGGAGGGGCAGAGAGAGAGGGAGAGAGAAGGAGATTCCCAAGTAGGCTTTGCACTGTCAGCACAGAGCCTGATGCCAAGCTTGAACCCACAAACTGTGAGACCATGACCTGAGCCAAAATCAAGAGTCAGACGCTTAACTAACTGAGCCACTCAGGCACCCTGAGGGAAATACTTCTTGATTGTATATTCCATCTAGTGACCTATATGTTTATTATTTCACCTGTACTATGTAGCTTTATTTACTGTAGATTCATAGTGCATCTTAAATTTTTTTCCATAATTTCTCCATCTTTCTTCATATTTTTCAAAAGAATGTCAATAATTTAGTGTCTTTGCCCCTCTATATCAATTTAGGAATAAGCTTTCTATATCTGCAAAACTCATACTGACATTTTCATTGGAATTATGTTAAATCCACCAATGAAAATGGGGAAAATTGATATATTTACTATGTTGAGTATTCCAACAAAATAATGTACTATGTCTCTCCATTTAGGTCTTTGATTCCTTTTATCAACATTTCACTATTTTCAGCATGAAAATCCTTCATGTTTTCTTAGAATGTTTTCTGCCTTAATGTTTTATTTTATGAAACAGCTTTACTGATATATGATTGATATATCATATAATTCACTCATTTGTAAAGTACAATTCAATGTTTTAAATATATTTATATTACTTTGCAACTTTCATCACAATTTAATTTTATAACATTTTTATCCATAAAATACATCTTGTGTGTAGGTGCAGTCAATCTCCATTTATTTTCCTCACCCCACACCCAGTCCTAAACATCTCCCAATCTACTCTTTTTAAGTCTGCATTTCATATAAGGAGTCACACTCTGTGTTGTCTTTCGTTACTGGCTTAACTTAGCATAATGTGTCCAGAGTCATCTACATTGTAGAATGTTGCAGTAGTTTATTTTATATTGCTGAATAATGTTTTATTGTCTCGATATTCCTCATTTATTTATCCATTTATCAGTTGGACATTTTAGTTGTTTCCACTTTTTCTCTATTATGAATAATGTTGCCATTAATTTTTTTGTACAAGATCTTCTGTGGGTGTATGCTTTCAATTCTTGGGCATATACTTAAAATTAGGAATGTTAGATCTGCTTAAGTTTTTGTGAAACTACCAGACTGTTTTTGAAAGTGGATGTACAATTTTACCGTTCCACTAGCAATGCATAAGGGTTACAATTTCTCTATACCCTTTCCAACGCTTGTCATTCCACATTTTTAATGACAGCCCTCCTAGTGAGTGTAACGTGGTATCTCATTGTGTGTGTTATATGCATTCCCCTATTACTAATGATGTTGATCACCTTTTCATGTGCATATTGGACATTTTTTATGTTTTTGAAGAAATAAATAAATTATTTGTTGAAAAGAATATAAATGGTATTGTGTCTTTAATTTATGTTTTCAATTGTTCATTGCTGTTATATAAAAATTCAACTGTTGTTGTTGGGTTTACCTTCTATCCTAGAACCTTGGAAAATCCAGTTATTAGTTCTCAGGTAAAGTTTATTGGAGGTTTTTTTTTATGTAGAAAATTATGTCATTTGCAAATAGGTACCTTTTTTTACAGCCTAGTTTTTACACTATATGATTTTTATTTCATTTAATTTTTTATTACACTAGTTAGAACATTCACTACTACATTAAATAGCAGTGATAAAAGTGCACATGCTTCCTTTATTACCAATTTTAAGGGGTAAGCATTAAGACACCATTAAATATAATGTTAGCTGTAGATTATTTGTAGGTTCTCTTTATCAGGTTGAGGAAATATCTTCTTCACTTGTTAAATTGTTTATCATTCAAAGTTGTTGGATTTTGCCAAATGTTTTATCTGTGTATCAATTGAAACATTCATACGTTTTTGTTTTCTTTAGACTGTTAATATGGTGGATTACATTGATTAAATTTCCAATTTTGGACCAATCTTACATCCACTGGGTAATTCCCTATTGATCACAATGTATAATTTTTATACATTACTTGATCTAATTTGATAATATTTTATTTTGTTTTTTTCTATGTTATGAGATATATTGTTCAGTTGTTTTGTTTTATTTAGATGCTTTTCTATGGTTTTAGAAAAACAATCAGAGTAAGGCTGGCTGTATAAAATGACTTGAGAGTGTCCCTATTTATTTACAGAAATAATTTGGGTAAATTAACATTATTTCTTTTTTAAATGTTTATTAGATTTTTTTTCCCTGTAAGATGATCAGAATCTGGAGACTTCTTTTTCAGAGTTTTTGACTAATTAAGTTTGTTCCTGGTGTTTTCTACTGTCATGTTTGTGGTTTTAAGAAATTGGTCAATTCTATCTATGTAATAAAATTTATGTGTGCACAATTTTTTCCAGTTTTTACTTATTATCCTTTTAATGCCTGTGGGTTTTGCAGTGATATGCTCCGTTTTATTCATGATATTAATAATTAGTGTCTTCTCTCTTTTATTTGTCTCTCTTGCTACAAAGTTGTTAATTTTATTGATCTTTGCATAGAACCAGCTTTGTTTGCATTAAATTTCTCTCTTTTGTTTTTTCTATTCTCAATTTAATTTGTTTTTGTTAGGATCTTTATCATTCTTACCCTTTGGATTGCTTTGGGTAAATTTCTTGAGTTGAAGCATATATTAGTGATTTAAATCTTTTCTTCTTTACTAAGAAAGTATAAAATGTTATAACATAGCATGTGGCCACTTTTTAAGTTAATTTCACAAAATTAGATATATTTTCATTTTGGTTCTGTACTAAACATTATCTAACTTCTGTAAGACTTCCTCTTTTTGTGATGAACACTGAGTGTTGCATGTAGGTAATGAATCACTGAATTCTACTCCTGAAACAAATATTGCACTGTTAACTAAAACATTTTTTAAGACTTTTTCCTTTATTAATTATTTAGAATATGCTGTTTGAATTTTTTTTTTAGTTTTGATAAATTGTTCTATTTTCTGTGTGGGTGATTTTTAGTCCAATTACACTATGGTCAGAAAACATACTTTGTATAATTTCAGTTCTTTACACTTTTATAAGGTTTGTTTTTGGGTGTGTGTGACCAAGATATGATCTACTTTGATGAATGTTCTATGTATAGTTGAAAAAATACGCATTCTACTCTTTTAGAGTGGAGTGTTCTACAAGTATCTATTAGATTCAGTTGGGGATTATATTGCTGAGTTCTTCTGTGCATTTACTGATTTTATTTCTATTAATTTCAGTGATAACTAAGAGAAGACTCTTAAGATTTCCAATTATAATGGTAGAGTTGTCTAATTTTCCGTTAAGTCCTCTCAGTTACTGCATCATGCTTTTTAAATCTTTGTTAGATACATATATATTTATGATTTCTACAACTTATTTGTCGTTACCCTTTTAACATGATGTAATATCCTTCTTTATTCCTGGAGTTTTCTTTGATATCATCTACCTATTTCATAGGCTAATATATGCACTCTCATATAATTTTCAAGCCCTTTATTTTAATCTTACCTATACCATTATATTTACATAATTTAAATGTTAACAGCGTATACTAGGTGTTATTTTAGTCATTTTGACAATATTTATCTTTTAATTGTAGTTTAACTGGTCCATCTTATGTTGAATAATTTTGGGTACAGCCTGTACATTTTTAGTATTATAGTATGATACTTTTTGTTTTGTCTGCATTCTTTGGAGAATGTTGAAATTCTGTTTAGCAGTTTATCCACCTACTTGATTTCAAGCTTCAGCTTCCAACTAGCTAAGGCTGTCATATATAACAAATAAATTTACTGGACACCCAGTTTGATTTAAATTTCAGATAATCAATTTTTAATGTAAGTAAGTCCATGCTATATTTGGGACATAATTTTACTAAAAATAATATGTTGTCTGTCTGAAATCAAAATTTAACTGGGTTTCAGGGCAACTCCATGAACCCATTTTGTGAATTGTAGTTCCAAAGTTAGTTCTGTATTCAAAGACTTGCTATGTTACTTGGATCTCTTCCATGCATATGCAAGTTGAGAAAAGTGGTCTATATATATTTGGTCTTACTAGAAAAGTTATATATATATATACACACACACACACACACACACACACACACGTATACATGTATACATATACATATGTATACATTTCAGTTCTTAAAATATTTGATATGCTCTTTAAGGACAGAGTCACATGTTTGACTGCAGAGTAAGTCCAAAAGTTTGTAAACAACTTTAAGAGATTACTTTCCCAAGCTCCTCCCTCTTGGTGATATTCATATTACTTTCTACTGTCCTGTAATGTCCTGTTTGGCCAGCCAGCTATAAAACTGGGACTTTATTTATTCACACTGCCGTGCATTTCTTGCAACTGTGCCTGTATCTGACACAGTAATGGAAGAAACAAAGAGGCAAAATGCAATGGGAGACACCCCCAATCTTTTGGGGACTATAGTTCTTCCAATTAGAAAGTTTCTATTCCTGGAGTTTTATGCCCCTGTAGTCCCCATTTGCCACTGATATAGCTCCTGCCACTGTATCTGTCCTGAGATTGCTGGAAAGTTAAGACACTGGAGATCAAGAGAAAAGAAAAATAAAAAAATGGGGGAGTTCAGAACTTTCTCTGAGCTTTTAGAGACACCTCTAGACCAAACAAGAGGAAATTTCCTGAAGTACTCTCTGTGTTTAAGCCCCCTTCCAGGTTTTGATATGCCTTTAGTCTATGCCTGAGAATGCAAGAGGGAAAATTCTCAACATATTACAAATTTGGTGATACTCTGAATTTTATTCACTTTAATCCACCAGCAACTTTATACTTTTCAAAGAATGCAAATAACTGATCGAAGAATTTTGTTTAGCTTTCATAACTGCGATTCTCCAAGAGAAGCAGAGTGAGATATGCTTGTGCTGCTTCCATTTTACTTGGAACTGGAGTGTATTCTCTCATTTAAAAATACTTTAAAGTATGTAAATTGTATTATATCTTAATAATTTAAAATTTAAGGCATTGAATAAACTAGTAGAGTTGACATTTAATCAAAGAATTTAATGGATTAAGGGATTCAGTCATGCAATATTTTATGTAAAGAGTGTTTAAAGCAGTGAGCCTAGCAAGCGGAAATTAAGGATGCCACTGTGGCAATAGTGGTGTAAGTGAGACTAGAAAAGATGAGACGCTAGTTGGTAGGCAATATTTATAAGTTAGTGATGTCTGGAATCAGCCTTATGATATCAGCCAGAGGAATGAATCTTTTTAGCAAATGGATTAGTTGAATTGTCAAATCATAAACAGATGGGTTCCTTTATGTAGCAGTTAAGTAATTTCTATAAGCAAGCATGTGACTTACCATGCAAGTGGACAACAAGAAGAAAGTCCTTTCTGTAAGCTGTTAAGTGATACAGGTACTTTGGTTGGTGATGATACAAGGTAGATGTATGACACTGGAAGGTAGATCAGTAATAATGGCAATCAGAAGTATTTCTTCAGCACATAGGATGGAGATGTTAGTACACAGGTGGGTCATATTAGCAACAACCATGTGACATACATAAACAGACATGCAATACTGATAGCAAGGATTTTATCATCTAGGGAGAATCGAAATATGTAGATAAATAAATGTAAAGCAGGATACGATTTGATTGATGTTATGAAATGTTGCAAATGAAATGAGAGTCCATGCAGAATCAGAATGTATATAGTATATTCTAAATGGAATACTCTATCAAGACTGTAAACAAAGACAACTGCATGTTTGTTTTTAAAATAATTTTTTGGTGAAACTCCATCTTAGAAAATTATTTTCTAAGTCCATTTATTTCGAGATGGAGGGAGAGAACACAAGCAGAGAAGAGGCAGAGAGAGAGAGAGAGAGAGAGAGAGAGCGGGAGACAGAGAGAGAGAGAGAGAGAGAGAGAGAGAGAGAGAATCCCAAGCAGGCTCCACGCTGTAAGTACAGAACCAGACTTGGGGATCAATCCCACAAACAGTGAAATCATGACCTGAGCTGAAACCATGAGTCAGATGCCTAACTGACTGAACCACCCAGGCGCCGCAAATTATTTGAGTTTTATATATCACTTTATCATTAATCACTATGAGATATGTTTGTCTTTTCATAAACGTTAGTTAACTAAGTTAACCAAACTAATAGTTGCTAGCAATACAATTTTATTTTTTTATTTTTATTTTTTATTTTTTTTATATATGAAATTTATTGTCAAATTAGTTTCCATACAACACCCAGTGCTCATCCCAAAAGGTGCCCTCCTCAATACCCATCACCCACCCTCTCCTCCCTCCCACCCCCCATCAACCCTCAGTTTGCTCTCAGTTCTCAACAGTCTCTTATGCTTTGGCTAGCAATACAATTTTAAAACACTTGACATTAACCTGAAACTTAACGTTCATCCCACAACATATTGAAGAATCCTGATTTAAATTTTTTTTTATTTTTTTTTCAACGTTTATTTATTTTTGGGACAGAGAGAGACAGAGCATGAACAGGGGAGGGGCAGAGAGAGGGAGACATAGAATCGGAAACAGGCTCCAGGCTCTGAGCCATCAGCCCAGAACCTGACGCGGGGCTCGAACTCACGGACCGCAAGATCGTGACCTGGCTGAAGCCGGACGCTTAGCCGACTGCGCCACCCAGGCGCCCCATAAATTTTTAAGGAATGTAAAAAAATGTCAGAGAATTTCAAATTTTTAATGCAGCTATTATTTTATTTGGTAGATTTAAATATCTTAACTGATATTTAAAGTGACATGCCATAATTTGAGGGGCTCAGTCAGTTAAGCATCTGACTCTTGATTTCAGTTTAGGCCATGATCTCATGGTTCATGAGTTCAAGCTCCACGTTAGACTCTGTGCTGACAAGGTGGAGCCTGCTTGGGATTCACTCTCTCCCTCTCTCTCTGTCTCTGCTCTTCTCCAACTCCTGATGTTTCTCTCTTTGTCTCTATCTTTCTCTCTCTCTCAAAAATAAATAAGTAAACTTAAAAACAATAAACTAAAATGCCATAATTTGAAACACAAAACTTTGAGTGCATTCATATTATTTATTTATTTATTTATTTATTTAGAGAACCAGTGAGGGAGGGGCAGAGAGAGAGGGGTACACAACCTTGGAAAATGGTTGTAAACTCAATTTTGTAGTAATCTCAAGACTGGAATATTCATAGTTTTAATATAGGGCTAGGTAAAGCTGGAGAAACAAAAGGCAGCATGTTATTAGCTATTACTTAGATTTTCCCATCATACTGCTGTTTTGCCCAACATTGCCCTAGTACAAAGAAGAAGACAAATCTCTGACATCAAAGGAATTAAACATACTTTGAGATATATTGCTTAATACCTTACGACATGAACACTCAACTGACAATGAAAACAGGAAAGACTACAAATAATCCATAGAGGAATTGAGAAGAAGCAAAATTATGAATGCCAGATGCTGAAGGGAACTTTAGTAAAATATGGTAGTAAGTATATAAATTTGTTGGGTTAGACTGTTTATGTAAGGGAATAGTAAAAGAATGGGTTTGAGGAGGTCTTTGATTGCCATACAAAAAAATGTGGACTGTATATGTGTTTGAACTTTATATGCTAACACCATTTAATAGTCATTAGATATGCTAAAATTTTCCCATCATTTAAAAAAAATAAATACCATTATTTAACAAATTTTAAAGGCCTATTACTCAGAGTCTTATGATAACTGCTCTCAGGGGCTACATGGTTAATAAATATGAAAATGAAGTAGTCAATAGAAATTGTGAGAAAAGGGTAACATATAGGAAAGGGTTACCTTTAGTCAAAGATAGTAAAAAATGAAATAGCCAACTTCACAATACAAAGCTTAGATTATTTCTGTATTTTAATATTTTTTTATTGTTGGATGATTGATGTTATTGTATTTCACATAGGTATGAAACCAGGTTAACATGTTTTCCCTGAAATTACCAACAAGCATTATACCCAACAAAAGGTAAGCTCTAGGAATACACTTGCATCATTACCATCAATCATGTTTAATAACAACAAATGCCTACTTATACACTTCAGTAACAAAAATGCTTTTTGGAGGAAAGATGCTATATCTGTTTCCTAGGGCTGTCATTACAAACTAGAACAGACTAGGTGGCTAAAATACTGGAAATGTATTGTCTCAGTGTTCTGGATTCCAGAAGTCCATAATCTAAGTATCAATAGAAAAATGCCAAATACTTTAAGAGAGAATCCTTGCTTGCCCCTTCTGGTTTTGTATCTTGCCACTATTTCCTTCTTGCCCCAACAGAATTGCTTTTAATATCCATATTTATATTAACAATTTATTATACATAATCTAAGCCTTTTCATATCAAGCATCTCAAAATTCTTCCAGCATGTCCCCATTATTCAATTCCACAACAATTTCCATATTTTTAGGTATTTGTTACAGTAGCACCCCACTTTTTAGTACCGGAATATATATTAGTTTTCTAGGGTGACCATAAAGAATTACTACAAATTTGGTAGTTTAAAACAACAATTTGTTTTTTTTTTTTTTTAATGATAATTTATTTATTTTTTTTTCAACGTTTATTTATTTTTGGGACAGAGAGAGACAGAGCATGAACAGGGGAGGGGCAGAGAGAGAGAGGGAGACACAGAATCGGAAACAGGCTCCAGGCTCTGAGCCATCAGCCCAGAGCCCGACGCGGGGCTCGAACTCACGGACCGCGAGATCGTGACCTGGCTGAAGTCGGACGCTTAACCGACTGCGCCACCCAGGCGCCCCTACAATTTGTTTTTAATTTGCTGAGAGAATGAAGTCCAAAACCAAGATGTCTTTGGGGAGATGCTTCCTGAAAAGGTTTTAGGGAAGAATAATTTATTGCTTCTTTCAAGTTCTAGTAGCTGTTGGCAATCCTTATAAACACATCATTCTAATTTCTCCCTCCATCTTCACATTGCCTTTTCCTCTGTGCCCTGTTTTCTCATAAGGACATTTGTAATTAAACTAAGGGACATCTAGATACCTAAGGGTGATTTTATATTTAGATCCTTAATTACTTTGGCAAAGACCTTTTTCCCAAATAAGACCACATATACAGGTTCTAAGTGGGCATATCTTTTGGAAGGTCACCATTCAACATACTACAGATACCATACCCACACAGGCACATGCAAACAAACAATAAAAGTATGCTCAAACTACCACTAGGTAAGATCTTTCATGCTATGTATTTTGGAGATTATAAGTAAGTGATTAATGAGAAAGGAAGAAAAAATACTTGTTATTCATAATTTCAGCAGCTTACTCTCTGCTTCCAATTTTTTAATCTTTATTTTAATTTTTTGAGAGGGAGAGAGACAGAGCATGAGCAGAGAGGGGGCAGAGAGAGAGGTAGACACAGAATCTGAAACAGGCTCCAGGCTCTGAGCTGTCAACACAGAGCCCGACACAGGGCTCGAATTCATGGACCACAAGATCATGATCAGAGCCGGAGTCAGGCGCTTAACTGACTGAGCCACCCAAGCGTTTCTCTCTGCTTCCATTGTTTTGAAATCCCAGATACTGTTCACATGCCATCAAATTCATCCTTTTCTGGTTTCAATTTCAGTGGCTTTTTAGTATAGTCATAAAATGTTTCAACCAGCACAATTATTAATTTGAGAAGATTTTCATCACTCCAAAAGGAAACCCCATACTCATTAGTATTCCCATTTCTCCTCCACTAATCTCCTGGAAACCACTAATTTACTTTTATCTGTATATATTGGCTATTCAGATATTTCACACAAAAAGAATTACACACCATGTACCTTTTGTGAATGACTACATTAACTTAGCATATCTTCCACTTACCTTATCTGCAAAGCTCATTCATGTTATAGCATGTACCAGTATACTTTATTCCTTTTTATGTTTGAAAAATATTCCATTGTATGGATGTAAAAAAAATTGTTTATCTATAAATGGATTGGAATTGGGGCAGTTTCCACTTTTTGGCTATTATGAATATGCTACTTTTATTATTTGTGTACATGTTTTTGTGTGAGTATATGCTTTGAATTCTCTTGGATATATAAATTGTGGTGGGTATATAACATGTCTGTGCTAAAATTTTTGAGAATTTACCTCACTTTTTCAAAAATAGCTGCATCATGGCTCTAATTTTCCACCTTTTTGCTAACAGTTACTATTTGACTTTTTGATTGTAGTCATATTTGTAGGAATGAAATAGTATCTAATTGTGGTTTTGATTTGCGTTTTCCCAATGACCATTATCATTTCATGTACTTACTGATTTTTGTATATATATTATATATACATTTTGTACATATACATTATACATTTTGTATATATATTATATACTTTATATATAACGTTTCCTTATTTTTGAGAGGCAGAGAGAGACATAGCACAAGTGGGGGAGGGGCGGAGAGAGGGAGACACAGAATCCGAAGGAGGCTTCAGGCTCTGAGCTGTCAGCACAGAGCCCAACACGGAATCAAACTCACGAACTGTGACATCATGACCCGAGCCGAGATCAGATGCTCAACCGACTGAAACACCCAGGTGTTCCTGGTTTTTGTATATATTCTTTGTGGGAAATATCTATTTTATTTATTTTTTTTTCAACGTTTTTATTTATTTTTGGGACAGAGAGAGACAGAGCATGAACGGGGGAGGGGCAGAGAGAGAGGGAGACACAGAATCAGAAACAAGCTCCAGACTCCGAGCCATCAGCCCAGAGCCTGACGCGGGGCTCGAACTCACGGACCGTGAGATCGTGACCTGGCTGAAGTCGGACGCTTAACCGACTGCGCCACCCAGGCGCCCTCTATTTTATTTTTTACACACTTTTACTGAGTATTAATCTTTTTAATGTTGATTTTTTAAGTATTTTTGTATATTCTGGATATGTCTTTTTTCAGATATATGATTTGCAAACATTTTCTCCCATTCTGTGAGCTATTTTTGTTTACTTTCTTGATTATATCCTTTGAAAGGCAAAGTGTTTCAATTTTGATGTTCAATTTGTTTATTTTTTTTGCCACTTGTGATTTTTAGGTCATATATAATAAGGCATCGTCAAACCTAACATCACAAAGATTTACACCTATATTTTTTGTAAGAGTTTAATTCTTATCTCTTAAATTTAGGTATTTGATCCATTTTGAGTTAATATTCCTATACGATCTAAGGGAGGCCCCAAATTTATTATTTTGCATTTGGATATTCTATTATCTATACACTATAGTGGAAAAGATTATTATTTCCTCTCTGGATTTCTTGGCACACTTATTAAACATTAATTGACTGTAAATAGATGCATTTATTTCCAAACCCTCGATTTTATTTCATTGATTTACATGTGTACCTTTTTGTCAGAATCACAGTCTTGATTACTGTAGCATTTAAGCTTTTTTTAAATTTATTTTAAGTAATTTCTACACCCAATATGGGGCTTGAAACTACAACCTCATGATCAAGAGTTGCAGACTCTATTAACTGAGCCAGCCAGGCACCCCAGCATTGTACTAAGTTTTGAAATTAAGAGTGTATGCACTCCGACTTCATTATTCTTTTTCAAGATTTTTATTTTTATTTTTTTTTGGCTACGCTGGTTCTTTTGATTTTCCTTACGAATTTTAGGGTCAGTATCAATTTTAAAAAATAGTCAAGAATTTGTTAGACAGAACTGATTTTGTAGGAAAATAAGCAAAAATATTTGTGACCTAAGGCTAATCTAGAAGTTTGTGTGCTTCACACTGATATAACTTTCTATAAAATTTAAAAAATAAAAAAAGATTTTGATAAACTGGACTTAATGAAAATTAAAACCTTCTAAGTTACTTTTCTTTTTCTCTTTTCATCCTCATCTTTTTGATAGTAAATCACTATGGAGAGTTCTCAAGGGGTAAGGACTTGTATTCCATATTCATAAAATGTAAAGTAGCTACACAAATTATTTGAAATTCTTCTGTAAATGATATTTTTTATTTATCTCAATTATTTATTGAAAAGTGTATATTAGTAGGGACTCATGGATATTTATTTTATATATTCAGTTAGTATACAATATTAAATTATTTGTATTGTTGGGCACCTGGGTTGTTCAGTCAGTTAAGTGTCTGATTTCGGCTCAGGTCATAATCTCATGGTTCATGAGTTTGAGCCCCATGTTGGGCTCTGTGCTGACAGCTCAGAGCCTGGACCCTGCTTCAGATTCTGTGTCTCCCTCTCTGCCCTTCCCCACTTGTACTGTCTCTCTCTCTCTCTCTCAAAAATAAATAAAACATTAATTTTTTTTAAAATAAATGTTTGTATTGTTGCTAAAATTGTTCCCGTTTGGCCTTGGAATCTCTTTCAATTGATTTCTGTGTCTCTTTGGTATACTCACATTGTTTTAATTTAGCATTCCCTTATTTTCTGACATTACAAGATGCCTTAAGCTTATCTTGCATATTTCCTGCTACAACCCTAGAATCAAACATTTCTGTAGGATCCTTGACTATACTTATTAGAGAATAGGAGTAGAAACAAAGGTCTGAACATTGAGTACCAGGAAGATTTTACATAATTAGAAAAGATAATTCAAATTATATATGGAAATACCATGGACCAATAATAGCTAAACACCTTTTTGAAAGATATATCAAATGGAAAAATCATTCTGTCAGATCTTAAGTTTTGTTTTATACCTACACTTATCAGCATAAGTTGGTACTCATGGAGGAATAAAATATTTATTTATATTTATATTTATTTATGTATATGTATTTATATTTATAATTTTATTTATATGTAAAACAGAGTAGACATCATAAAAATAGACCTGCACAAATATGGTTAACTGATTTTTTTGACAGAGATACAAAAACAATTCAATGGAAGAAGAATAGCTTTTCTTTTTTTTTTTTAATTTTTTTTTTTTAACGTTCATTTAACAGAGCATGAATGGGGGAGGGGCAGAGAGAGAGAGGGAGACACAGAATCCTAAGCAGGCTCCAGGCTCTGAGCCATCAGCCCAGAGCCCGACGTGGGGCTCGAACTCACCGACCGTGAGATCATGACCTGAGTTGAAGTCCGACACTTAACCGACTGAGCCACCCAGGCGCCACAAGAATAGCTTTTCAACAAATGCTGTTGTTTCAATTGGACATCAATAGGTAAAGGGTTTTTTTTGTTTTTGTTTTTTTTCTGATTCAGGTATAGTTAACATATAATGTTATATTAGCTTCATGTGTACAATATAATGATTCAACAATTCTATACATAGTTACTGCTCATCACTATAAGTGTGCTCTTTAAAAAAAAGTTTAATTTTGAGAGAAAGCACAAACAGAAGAGGGGCAGAAATAGGGGGAGACAGAGTATCTGAAGCAGTCTCTGCACTGGCAGCAGACAGCATGATGCAGGGCTTCAACTTAGGAACCATGAGATCATGACCTGAGCCTAAATTGGACACGCCACAATCTGAGCAACTCAGGTGACCCTATAAGTGTACTCTTAATCCACTTCACCTATTTCAACGCTCCCCCAACCATGTCCCCTCTGGTAACCATCAATTTGTTCTCTAAAGTTAAGATGCCGTTTCTTGGTTTGTCTCTTTTATTCTTTGTTCACTTGTGTTGTTTCTTAAATTCCACATGAAATTCTATGGTATTTGTTATTCTCTAAATGACATATTTGAGTACCATTATACCATTATCTATCTATATCTTTTCTATCTATCTAGATATAGATATCTATCTACATTTTCCGTTGATGTATATGGATAGATATAGAAATGGATATAGATATGGATATAGATACAGCTATAGATAGATATAGATAGATATATCTACTTTAGCCATTAATGAATCAATGGACACTTGGGCAGCTTACAAATATGGCTATTATAAAAAATCCTTTAATAAACATAGGGGTGAATATATCTTTTTGAATTAGTGTTTTCATATTCTTTGGGTAAATACACGGTAATGGAATTTCTGCATCATACATACAATAGTTCTACTTTTAATTTTTTGAGAAACCTCCATACTGTTTTCCACAGTGACTGCACCAGTTTACATTCCAACCAACATTGCAAGAGCCTTCATTTTCTCCACATCCTTATCAACACTTTTAGTTTCTTGTGTAGTTGGTTATTGCCACTCTGACGGGAAGAAAGTGATACATCATTATGTTATTGACTTACATTTCCCTGATGATGAGCGATGTTGAGCATCTCTTCATGTGTCTTTTGGCCATCTGTATGTCTTCTTTGGAGAAAGGTATGTTCATATCATCTGCCCATTTCTTAACTGTTTTTTTTTTCGTGGTGTGTTGTATAAGTTCTTTATATATTTTGTATACTATTTATCTTATATATCATTTGAAAATATCATCTCCCATTTAGTAGGTTTTGTTTTAATTTTGTTTATTGTGTCCTTTGCCGTGCAAAAGCTTGTTATTTTGATATAGTCCTAATAGTTATTTTTTGTTTTTGTTTCCCTTGCCTTAGGAGACATATCTAGAAAAATTTGCCATGGTCGATGTCAAGGAAGTTAATGCCTGCATATTCTTCTAGGAGATTTATGGTTCCAGGTATCACATTTAGGTTTTTATCCATTTTAAATTTTCTTTTGTATATGGTATAAGAAATAGGTCCCGTTTCATTGTTTTATAAGTTGCTATTCAAGTACTCCAACACCATTTGTTGAAGACACTGTCTTTTTTTTTTATTATTATTGCGTAGTCTTTTCTGCTTTGTTGGAGATTAAATGATCATATAATTGTGGGTTTATTTCTGGATTTTCTATTATTTTCCATTGATCTATGTTTCTGTTTTTGTGCCAGTACCATACTGTCTTGCTCACTACAGCCTTATAATACAGCTTGAAGTCTGAAATTGTGATGCTTGTTTTTCTTTTTCTTTTTCCAGATGCTGGCTATTGAAGGTCTTTTTACAAATACAAATAAAATACAAGTTTTAGGATTGATTGTTCTAGATCTGTGGAAAATGCTATTGGTATTTTGATAAGGATTAAATGCATAGATTGCTTTGCATAGTATAGACATTTTAACGTATTTTTTTCTTCCAATCCATGAGCATGGAATGTTTTTCCCTATCTTTGTGTCATCTTCAATTTATTTTATCAGTGTTTTATAGTTTTCAGAACACATATCTTTTACCTCATTGGTTAGGTTTATTCCTTTGTTATTTTATGTGTTCTGTGTGTGTGCATTGTAAACAAGATCAATTCCTTGGTGTCTTTCTGTTTCTTCATTATTGATGTATAGAAATGGAGCATATCTCTGTGTGTTGAATTTGTGTCCTACAACTTTACTATCAGTTCTAGCAAGTTTTAGGTGGAATCTTTTGGGTTCTCTACATACAGTACCGTGTAGTCTGCAAATACTAAAAGTTTGACTTCTTTCTTGCCAATTTGGATGCCTTTTATTTCTTTTTGTTGTCTTATTGCTGAGGCTAGAACTTCCAGCACTATGTTAAATAACAGTGGTGACAGTGGGCTTCCTTGTTTTGTTCCTGACTATGCAGGAAAAACTTGCAGTTTTTCCCCATTGATGATTATATTATCTGTGAGTTTTTCATACATGGACTTTATGATGTTGAGGTATGTTCCCACTATACTTTTTTAAAGGTTTTTATCAAGAATGGATGCTGTACTTTGTCAAATTTGTTTTCTGCATTTATTGAGAGAACCATATGGTATTTATCCTTCCTTTTATTAACATGGTGTAGCAGGTTGATTGATTTGCCAATGTTGAACCACACTTGCAACCCAGGAATAAAACTTACTTGAACGTGGTGAATTATTATTTTAATGTACTGTTGTATTCAATTTGCTCATATTTTGTTGAGATATTTTTGCATGCATATTCATCAGGGATTTGGGGCTGTAGTAGTCTTTTGTAGAAGGGTGTTTGTCTGGTGTTGGCATCAGGGTAACACTGGCCTTATAGAATTAGTTTGGAAGTTTTCCTTCATTTTTTATTTGTTGGAATAGTTTAATTAGAATAAACATTAACACTTATTTTTAATATGAAATTTATTGTCAAATTGGTTTTCATACAACGCCCAGTGCTCCTCCCAACAAGTGCCCTCCTCAATGCCCATCACCCACCCTACTCTCCCTCCCACTCCCCATCAACCCGCAGTTTATTCTCAGTTTTTAAGAGTCTCTTATGCTTTGGCTCTCTCCCACTCTAACCTTTTTATTTACCTCCCCCTCCCCCATGGTCTTCTGTTAACTTTCTCAGGATCCACATAAGAGTGAAAACATATGGTACCTGTCTTTTTCTGTATGACTTATTTCATTTAGCAGAATACTCTACAGTTCCATCCAGGTTGCTACAAAAGGTCATATTTCATTTTTCTCATTGCCAAGTAGTATTCCATTGTGTATATAAACCACAACTTCTTTATCCATTCATTAGTGGATGGACATTTAGGCTCTTCCATAATTTGGCTATTGTTGAAAGTGCTGCTATAAACATTGGGGTACAAGTGCCCCTATGCATCAGCACTCCTGTATCCCTCGGGTAAATTCCCAGCAGTGCTATTGCTGGGTCATAGGGTAGATCTATTTTTAATTTTTTGAGGAACCTCCACACTGTTTTTCAGAGTGGCTGCACCAGTTTGCATTCCCACCAACAGTGCAAGAGGGTTCCCGTTTCTCCACATCCTTCCCAGCATCTATAGTCTCTTGCTTTGTTCATTTTAGCACCCTGACTGGCGTGAGGGGTTTCTGAGTGTGGTTTTGATTTGTATTTCCCTGATGAGTAGTGACGTTGAGTATCTTTTCATGTGCCTGTTGGCTATCTGGATGTTTTCTTTAGAGAAGTGTCTATTCATGTATTCTGCCCATTTCTTCACTGGATTATTTGTTTTCCAGGTGTGGAGTTTGGTGAGTTCTTTATAGACTTTGGATACTAGCCCTTTGTCTGATATGTCATTTGCAAATATCTTTTCCCATTCAGTTGGTTGCCTTTTAGTTCTGTTGATTGTTTCTTTTGCAATGCAGAAGTTTTTTTATCTTCATGAGGTCCCAATAGTTCATTTTTGCTTTTAATTCCCTTGCCTTTGAAGATGTGTGAAGAAGTTGTGGCTGAGGTCAGAGATGTTTTTATCCTGCTTTCTCCTCTAGGGTTTTGGTGGTTTCCTGTCTCACATTCAGATCTATTTTCCTATTAACACTTCTTTAAATTTTTGATAGATTCACCTGGAAAGCCATCTGGGTCTGGACTTTGTATTTTGGGCAGAGATTTTTGATTACTGATTCAATTTCTTGGCCATTTATTGGTCTGTTAAATTTTTCTATTTCTTCCTGTTTCAGTTATGCTATTTTGTAAGTTTCTAGGAATTCATCCATTTCTTCCAGATTGCCCAATTTGTTGGCATGTAATTTTTCATAATATTCTTTTAGATTTGTTTGTATGTCTTTGCTTTTCGTTATTTCTCCTCTTTCATTTGTTATTTTATTTACTGGTGTGCTTTGTCTCTTTTTCTTTGATACTTCTGGTTAAAGGCTTATCAATTTTATTTGTTTCAAAGAACCAGCTCCTGGTTTCGTTGATCTATTTTAATCATATTTAGTTTCTATATAATTCATGTCTGCTCTAACCTTCATTATTTCCTTCCCTCTGCTGTCTTTAATCTTCATTTTTTTTGTTTGTTTGTTTTTCTAGCTCCTTTTGGTGTCAGGTCATGTTGTATATTCGAGAGTTTGGTTGTTGTTGTTGTTGTTGCTGTTGTTTGCTTGTTGTAGCCTGTATTGCTACATACTTCAATTTGTACTATGTATCTTGTATCCCAAAGGTTTTGGAAAGTTGTGTTTTCACTTTTTTTGTGTTTTTCACATATTTTTAATTTTCTCCTTTGATTTCTAGTTTGACCTATTCACTATTTAGCAGCATGTGGTTTAACCTCCATGTATTTGTGGTCTTTCCAGATTTTTTCTTGTAGTTGACTCCAAGTTTTACCGTATTGAGGTCACAAAATATTCATGGTATGATACCTTTTTTTATACTTTTGAGGCCTTATTTGTGACTTAGTATGTGATCTATGCTGGAGAATGTCCAATGTGAACTTAAAAAGAATGCATATACTTCTGTTTGGGGATACGATGTTCTCAATATATCTGTTAAGTCACTATGGTCCAGTGTCCTTCAAAGAGATTGTTTCTTTACTGTTTTTCTGAGATGATCTTCCCATTGATGAAAGTGGGTGTTAAATACTCTACTGTTGTTCTATTATTATGAGTTCCTTATGTGTGTTATTGTTTCATATATTTGGGTGCCACCCTGTTGGATGCATAAATATTTATAAATTATTAGATCTTCTTTTTGGATTGACTCTTTTATGATTGTATCATGTCTTTTTTTGTCTTTTGTTATAGTCTATTTTTTAATTAATTAAATAATTAATTAATTAATTTTTAAAATTTACATCCAAGTTAGCATACACTGCAACTATGATTTCAGGAGTAGATTTCTTAATGCCCTACTATTTAGACTATCCCCCCTCACACAACCCCTCCAGTCACCCTCTGTTCTCTATATTTAAGAGTCTTTTATGTTTTGTCCCACTCCCTGGTTTTATATTATTTTTGCTTCCCTTCCCTGATGTTCACCTGTTTTGCATCTTAAATTTTTCATATGAGTGAAGTGTATTTATATCTGTCTTTCACTGAATAATTTTGTTTACCATAATACACTCTAGTTCCATCCACAGAGTTGCAAATGACAAGATTTCATACTTTCTGATTGCCGAGTAATAATCCATTGTGTATATATACACCACATATTCTTTATCCATTTATCCATCGATTGACATTTGGGCTCTTTCCATACTTTGGCTATTGTCAATAGCACTGCTATAAACATTGGGGTGCATGTGCCCTTTCAAAACAGCACACCTGTATCCTTGGATAAATACCTAGTAGTGCACTTGCTAGGTGACAGGGTAGTTCTATTTTTAATTTTTTGAGGAACCTCCATACTGTTTTCCAGAGTGGCTGCACCAGTTTGCATTACTACCAGTAATGCAAGAGAAATCTTCTTTCTTCGCATGCTCACCAACATCTGTTGTTGCCTGAGTTGATAATGTTAGTCATTCTGACAGGTGTGAAGTGAAATCTTATTGTGCTTTTCATTTGTACTTCCTTGATGATGAGAGATCTTGAGCATTTTTTTCATGTGTTGGTTGGCCACCTGGATGTCTTCTTTGGAGAAGTGTCTATTCATGTCCATTGCCCATTTCTTCACTGAATTATTTGTTTTTGGAGTGTTGAGTTTGATAAGTGCTTTATAGATTATGGATACAAACCTTTTATGTGATATGTCATTTGCAAATATCTTCACCCATTCCATCTGTTGCCTTTTAGTTTTGCAGATGGTTTCATTTGCTGTTCAGCAAATGCTGTTATTTTGCTGTTAATTTGCTGTTATTTTGATGAGGTATCAATAATTCATTTTTACTTTTTTCTCCCTTGCCTCCAGAGACGTGATTAGTAAAGAAGTTGCTGTGGCCAAGATCAAAGAGGTTTTAGCCTGCTTTCTCCTCTAGGATTTTGATGGCTTATCTTATATTTAGATCTTTCATCCATTTTGAGTTTATTTTTGTGTAGGTGTTAGAAAGTGGTCCAGGTTCATTTTTCCGCATGTTGCTGTCCATTTTTTCTAGGACCATTTGCTGAAGAAATTGTCTTTATTCCATTGGATATTTTTTTTTCTTATTTCGTCAAAGATTAGTTGGCCATATGCTTGTGGGTCCATTTCTGGTTTTCTGTTCTGCTATTTATCTGAGTGTCTGTTTTTGTTCCAATACCATACTGTCTTGATGATTACAGCTTTGTAATACATCCTGAAGTCCGGGATTGTGAAGCCTCCAACTTTTGTTTTCTTTTTCAATTTGGCTTTGGCTATTCGGGGTCTTTTTCTGATTCCATACAAATTTTAGGATTCTTTGTTCTAGCTCTGTGAAGAATGCTGGTGTTATTGTGACGGGGCTGCATTGAAGATGTCGATTGCTTTGGGTAGCATCAACATTTTAACCATACTTGTTCTTCTAATGCAAGAACATGGAATTTTTTTTCCATTTTTTTGTGTGTGTTCAATTTCTTTCATAAACTTTCTATAGTTTTCAGTGTATTGAGTTTTCAACTCTTTGGTTAGATTTATTCCTATGTATTTTATGGGTTTTTGTCCCATTTACAATGGGATTGTATCTTTGATTTCTTTTTCGGTTGCTTCATTATTGGTGTATAGGAATTCAGCCAATTTCTGTGCATTGATTTTATATCCTGCGACTTAGCTGAATTCATGGTTCAGTTCTAGCAGTTTTTTGATGGAATCTTTTGGGTTTTCCATAGACAGGATCATGTTATCTGCGAAGACTGAAAGTTTGACTTCCTCCTGGCATATTTGGATGTCTTTTATTCCTTTGTGTTGTCTTATTTCTGAGGCTAAGACTTCCACCACTATGTTGAATAACAGTGGCAAGAGTGGGGATCCCTGTCTTCTTCCTGACCTTGGGGGGAAAGATCTCAGTTTTTCCCCATTGAGGATGATATTACTGGTGGGTCTTTTATATATGGCTTTTATGATCTTTAGGTATGATCCTTCTACCCCTACTTTCTTGAGGGTTTTTATCAAGAAAGGATGCTGTATTTTGTCAAATGCATTCTCTGCATCTATTGAGAGGACAATATGGTTCTTGTCCTTTCTTTTATTGATATGATGTATCATATTGGTTGTTTTGTGGATATTGAACTAGTCCTGCATCCCTGGTATAAATCCCAATTGAACGTGATGAATAAATCTTTTAACAGATTGTTGGATCTAGTTGGTTAGTATATTGTTGAGGATTTTTGCCTCCATGTTCATAAGGGAAAGTGGTCTGTAGTTCTCATTTTTAGTGGGGTCTTTGTCTGGTTTTGAAATGTAGGTAATGCTTGCTTCAAAGAATGTGTTTGAGAGTTTTCCTTCCGTTTCTATTTTTTGGAATTGCTTCAAAAGAATAGGTGTTAGCTTTTCTTTAAATGTTTGGTAGAATTCCCCTGGAAAGCCATCCAGCCCTGGAGTCTTATTTTTTGGGAGGTTTTTGATTCTGATTTTTAACTGGTTGTGGGTCTGTTCCAATTTTATATTTCTTCCTGTTTCAGTTGTGGCAGTTTATGTTTCTAGAAATTTATCCATTTCTTCAAGATTGCCCATTTTATTGGCATATAATTGCTGATAACATTCTCTTATTATTGTTTTTATTTCTGCTGTGTTGGTTGTGATCTCTCCTCTTTGATTTTTGATTTTATTTATTTGGGTTCTTTCCTTTTTCTTTATGATCACACTGTCTAGGGTTTTATCAATTTCATTAATTTTTTTTCAAAGAACCAGCTCCTGGTTTCTTTTATCTATTCTACTGTGTTTTTGGATTTGATAGCATTAATTTCTGCTGTAATATTTATTATTTCCTTTCTTCTGCTGGTTTTAGGTTTTGTTTGCTGTTCTTTTTCCAGCTTTTTAAGGTGTAAGGTTAGGTTGTGTACCTGAGACATTTCTTCCTTCTTTAGGAAGGCTTGGATTGCTATATACTTCCTTCTTATGATTCCCTTTGCTTAATTCCAGAGGTTTTGAGATATTTTATTATTTTCATAGGCTCCCATGCAATTTTTCATTTCCTCTTTAATTTCTTGTTTAGCCCATTCATTATTTAGTAGAATGTTTTTTAGTTTCCAAGTATTTGTTATCTTTCCAAATTTTTTTCTTGTGGTTGATTTCAAGTTTCATGGAGTGTGGTCTGAAAATATGCATGGCATGATCTTAATCATTTTGTATTTGTTGAGGGCTGATTTGTGTTCCAGGATGTGATCTATTCTGGAGAATGTTCCATGTGTACTGGAGAAGAATGTGTATTCCGTTGCCTTAGGGTGAAATGTTCTGAATATAGATTTTAAGTCCATCCAATCAAGTATGTCATTCAAAGCCATTGCTTCCTTTGTTGATTTTCTGTTTGGAAGATCTGTGCATTGCTGTAAGTGGGGTGTTTCAGTCTCCTGCTATTATGGTATTATTATCAATGAGTTTGTTTGTGATTTATATATTTGGGTAATAACATTTGGACCATAAATGTTTACAATTGTTAGATCTTCTTGGTGGATTTACCCCTTTTTTATTTAAAAAAATTTTTTAACGTTTATTCATCTTTGAGAGACAGAGAGAGACAGACCATGAGCGAGGAAGGGGCAGAGAGATGGAGACACAGAATCTGAAGCAAGCTCCAGGCTCCGAGCTGTCAGCACAGAGCCCGACATGGGGCTTGAACTCACAAACTGAGAGATCATGACCCGAGCTGAAGTCGGACCCTCAACCGACTGAGCCACCCAGGCGCCCCTGGATTTACCCCTTTAATTATGTTATAATTCCCTTCTTCATCTCTTGTTACAGTTTTTATTTTATTTTATTTTAGTTTAGTTTAGTTTAGTTTTTATTTTTATTTTTTAAATTTTTTAATAAAATTTTTAATAATTTTTTTAAATAATTTTTTATTGTCAAATTTGTTTCCATACAACACCCAGTGCTCATCCCAACAGGAGCTCTCCTTAATGCCCATCACCCATTTTCCCCTCCCATTCCCCATCAACCCTCAGTTTATTCTCAGTTTTTAAGAGTCTCTTATGGTTTGCTTCCCTCGCTCTCTTTCTCCCCCTTTCCCTCCCCCATGGTCTTATGTTAAGTTTCTCAGGATCCACATAAGAGGGAAGACATATGGTACCTGTCTTTCTCTGTATGACTTATTTCACTTAGCATAAGACTCTCCAGTTCCATCCACGTTGCCCCAAAAGGCCATATTTCATTCTTTCTCATTGCCAAGTAGTATTCCATTGTATATATAAACCACAACTTCTTTATCCATTCTTCACTTGATGGACATTTAGGCTTGTTCCATAACTTGGCTATTGTTGAAGGTGCTGCTATAAACATTGTGGTACATGTTCCCCTATGCATCAGCATTCCTGTAAAATCTAGATTGTCTGATATAATTATGGCTACTCTGGCTTTCTTTTGGCAACCATTAGCATGATAGATGGTTCTGCATCTCCTTACTTTCAAACTGAAGGTGTCTTTAGGTCTACCATCAGTCTCATGTAAACACCATATAGACATACCTTGTTTTCTTATCCATTCTGTTAACCTATGGCTTTTGATTGGAGTGTTTAGTCCATTGACGTTTAGAGTGAGTGCTGAAAGATATGAATTTATTGTCATTATGTTGCCTGTAGAGTTGGACGTTTTGGTGGTATTCTCTGGTCCTTTCTAGTTGTTATTGTGTTTGGTCTTTTTTTTTCTCCCGTCCTTTTTCCCTCTCAGAGAGTCCCCCTTAAAATTTCTTTCAAGATTGGTTTAGTGGTTATGAACTCCTTCAATTTTTGTTGATCTGGGAGAATTTTTATCTCTCCTTCTATTTTTTTTTAAATTTTTTTTAACATTTATTTATGTTTGAGACAGAGAGAGAGAGAGAGAGCATGAACAGGGGAGGGTCAGAGAAGGAGGGAGGCACAGAATCTGAAACAGGCTCCAGTCTCTGAGCTGTCAGCACAGAGCCCGACGCGGGGCTTGAACTCACGGACAACGAGATCATGACCTGAGCCGAAGTCGGCCGCTTAACCGACTGAGCCACCCAGGCGCCCCACTCTCCTTCTATTTTGAAAGACAACCTTGTTGGATAAAGACTTCTTGGCTGCATATCTTTTTTTTCCAATTCAGCACATTGAATATATCCTTCCACTCCTTTCTGACATGCCAAGTTTTTTTGATACTAACCTGATATATGTTTCCTTTTAGGTTAGGACATTTGTTTTCCCTTGCTGCTTTCATAATTCTTTCTTTACCTGAATATTTTGTGCATTTGACTATGATATGTCTTGTTGATGCTATGTTTTAGTTAAATATGAGTTCTCTGTGCTTCCTGGATTTTTGATGTCTGTGCCTTTCCCCAGGTTCGGAAAGTTTTTTGCTATAATTTCCTCACATAAACCTTCTCCCCCGTTTTCTCTCTCTTTATCTTCTGGGACCCCCATGATTCTGATGTTATTCCTTTTTAATGAGTCACTGAGTTCTCTAATTCTTATATCGTGCTCTTTTCTTTAGTATCCCTCTTCTTTTTTGCCTGATTATTCTCTGTAAGTTTGTCCTTTATATTGCTGATTTGCTGATCTGTTTCATACATCCTTGCCACTGTGGCATCCAGTCGATATTGCAGCTCAGTTATAACATTTTTTTTTCATCCTGACTAGGTTTTACTTCTTTTGTCTCCAGAGAAAGGCATTGTAATCTATTTACAACCCCAGCTAGTATTCTTATTATCATGATACTAAATTCTGGTTCAGACATCTTGCTTGTGTGTGTGTTGATTATGTCCCTGGCTGTCATTTCTTTCTGTTCTTTTTTTAGGATGAATTTCTTGGTTGTAGACTCTGGGTCTGAAGTTCTTTCTTGTCCAACAAGAAAGAAAGATGCAAGATTAAAAAGCATAAAAGGCTGATGTCCGAGAGAAGACAAGAGCCTGATTAAGGGTACTTGCTCCATTTTTATTAGGATCAGAAGGCTTACAAACATGGTGTTAGACATGCACAAAGAGACAATGAAACTGTGAAGATTAACGCATGGGTGTGAGGGAAAGGGGGTTTTGAAAATATGTGATGTTAGTGGTTTGGGTTAATACAAAACAAAACTCTGATGCAGGTGGAAGGTTGTTTACAGCAGACATTAGGCACCACCTCTGTTTACCTAATCTGGTCTAGGGACAAGAAAGACAGAGCATGCTACTTCAGGGACAACAAGGCACCTTTCTTTTGCTAATTAGCTTTGCTCTGAGCAATGTCACCCTGTAGCAGTCTATAGCCCTATTTACCTATTTACCTAATTTGGTCCTTCCTTAGTGTGAATGCAGCTTTCTGCTATAGTACTAAGTTGGGGGGCTGTTCCACCCTGAATACCTAATTTTGTTTACCTCATATACCTTTGTCCTATATTGGGTCCTTTGCTCCACCTTATCTATACTTATTTACCTAATCTTGTGTACCCAAACTTGGGTGAGAACATTATATGGCTTTCTAATTCTTTATGCCCTGTTAACCCATCATTCCAGGCTCAGGGAATTCCTAAGCTTATCCCCCACCTTCCTTTGTTTTGTCATTTTGAAGGAAGAAAATGAATTAATAAAGTAAAAAAAAGGTAAGAATTAAAATGAACACACAAAAAAATCAAACAAAGGATGCTATATCCTAGGTGTCTTTTGGTCTGGTTGTTGGAAAAAAAAACATTGATAGATTAGAGAAAAAAGGGAAAGATAAGAAAAGAAAAAAAAAGAAAACGTTTGAAATTTTGAAAAAGATGGATACAAGAGAATAGAATAAAATGAAATGATGGAAGTAAAATAGAATTTAAAAAAAATACTAAAAGTAAAAAATATAGTAGAAAAATATTAAAGGAAAATCTTTTTATTAAAAATTAAATATAAAAATACTTTTTTTTCTTCTTCTGTATTCAATAATAAGAAAATAAAAGAAAAAAAAATAACTGGATAGATGGACCAGAGACCCAAATCAAATACGTTTGAAATTACATCTGGTTTCTCCTAGAAGTCAAACCATGAAGCACTTTATAGGCTGTAAACTAAGCAGTCAGAGAGAGTTGTGATGTTCCTCAAAAGCACAGTTGGCCCAGTTCAGTGGTACTTAGTGGAAAGGCTCTGTTCTCCACTAGATTTCACTGTATAGTTTACTGAGATGGATTGTTGTGGCATGTGTAAGCATGTAGGTGCATGTCCAGGAGGGGTGAAATTGGCCTAATCCAGCTACCCAGTCTCTAGTATTGGAGCTCAGTGTTCTCCCTGACTGGTGATTGGCACTCCTTCTTTGTCTCCAGCTTCTGTCCACTCCCCACTTCTACACTGTCAGTGACCAAGCTGGCAGGTTGTCAGGCAGCACCTCTCTCCTGAGTTTTATCTCAGATGGGGCTGTGTTTCTCAACCCCTCACTTCTGAGGGACTGTGGCTTTGAGCCGCTCAGACCCTCTTGGGGAGGGTCTCTCTTGGCAATGGTCAGGTTCTGGCTTGCTCCCAGGAATGTTAGTGAGACCTTGCTGCTTCTTATGTCCAGAGACTGCAGCTGGCTGCCAGCCCATCCAAGAAGTTCATGCAATCGTGTAGCAGCAGTGTTTCAGGAAGTATGGCAAATCACAACACATATCTGGCACCAGGCTACACCCTTAACATCCTTGCTCCAACACCAGCAAATGTGGCTATTCTCTGGCATCTTCTTGGACCTTTGCTTATGAGGAAGCTGCACTGCATGTACCAAATGTCCTCCCAGCAGGGGAACTTTCTCTCCCCATGTGGCCCAAGGACCCTTCAGACCTCCCACTCTACTCTCAGAGATTTGCCCTTTCCACCAGATCACCACCAGGTATCGAGCTGAGGAGTTTCAGACTCTTAACTACCCTTGTTTATAGAGTCTTAATGGAATTTATACCCTCTCCTTTCTCATTTCTCCCCTTTTTGTTCAGCCCCTTGTGGCTGTTTCCACTCTTCCTTTTTCTCTCCAGCTGCTTTCTGGAGGGGTGCTTTTCCCATACTCTTCCCCCATGTCCATCCTCTCTCCACAAGCAAAATCAGCTCCCTGCCCTCCATAGCTTCTCTCTCCCCCATTTCACGTCTCTGCACCATGTACCTGCTGAGTTCTGTGGTTCAGGTTGTGCATATTATTGTGTTAAGCCTCAAATTAGTTTTCTAGGTGTGTGAAATGGTTTAGTTTTGATCTGGCTGCATTTCAGGGATGAGAGACACAAAAATATTTCTATGTTGTTCCACCATCTTGGCCCCTCTCCTATAGTCTTTGCTTTTAAGTTTATTTTTTCTGTTATGAATATTGTTGCCCTGGATTTCTTTTAAAATTCGTTTACATGATAAATGTTTCTCCATCCCTTCACTTTAAATCTTCAGGTATATTTAGGTCTAAAACAAGTCTTTTATTGGAAGCATATAAATAGGTCTTGTTTTATTATCTATTCTGACATCCTATATCTTTTTATTAGACTGTTTAGTCAATTTACATTCAGAAAAAATATTGGTAAATATGTATTTTTTTACTATTTTATTATTTGTTTCATTGTTGTTTCTGGAGATTTATTCTGTCCCTTTCTTGCCTTTGTCACTTTCAGTTTCTCCATTGCACTCAAAGTGTCCCCTTTGATATTTTTTGCAGAGATAGTTTAGTGGTCACAAACTTCTTTATTTTTGTTTGTCTGGGAAACTTTGTTTCTCCTTCTATTCTAAATGATAGTCTTTCTGGCAGAGACAGAGGGAGAGAGAGAGAATCCCAAGCAAGCTCTGTGGAGCCCATTGTAGGACTTGAACTCATGAACCACGAGATCATGATCTGAGCTGAAATAAAGAGTCTGAAACTTAACCAACTGAGAAACCCAGGCACCTCTATCACTACATTTATCAAATTAAATTACACTATGTCTTGGTGTGAGACTGCTTTTTTCATTTTGATGGGAGTTATCTGTGCCTGTTAGATTTGGATGTCTGTTTCCTTCCCCAGATTGGAGACATTTTCAGCTACAATTTCCTAAAATAAATTTTATGTCTCTATTCTTTCTCTTCTTTTTGGTATTCTTATCATATTAATGTTATTGTGTTAGATGGAGTCATTGAGTTCCCTAAATCTATTCTCCTGATGCATAATTCTGTCTGTGTTTTGTTCACCTTCATTACTCTCCATTAGTTTGTAATCTATGTCACAAATTCATTCCTCTGTTTATTCCAGTTTGTTTTTCGTTGAATAAAGCCTCTTTCCAGTCTCATTTATTTCACTCCTCATCTCTGATTGATTCTCCTTGCAACTCTTTTATCACTGTGTAATGGCCTTACTAATGTCTTCTCTTCTTTTTTCAAGCCTGGCTAGCATTGCAATAATTGTTGCTTAAAATCATCCATCAGGCATATTATATCTGTTTCTCTTAGATCCCTAGCTGTAGACTTACTTTCTTTCATTTGTGATAAACTCCTGTTGTGGCATTTGTCTAAGTCTCCACCTTCTTTGTGTCTTAGAAAAGCCAGTTGTCTCCTTCTCCTGAAAGTAATGGAATTATGGAGAAGAGGACATATAGTGCTCAAGGCCTGGCTCTTAAAGGAATGTCTCCAGTGTGCTCCATGCATTTTACTATTGTATTTTGGTTGTTCTATCCTTTAAGACTGTCATCTGCAGAGGCTCTCCTTGCTTGCTGTGAGCAGTGTTTGGTCTCTAGCCTGAATATGGTGGAGTTTAATTAGGTGAGTTCTCATCTATTAGTGAAATGAGACCTGATACCACGTCCACCAGAACTGAAGCTCTGCAGAACTCTCTGGTTGGGGTATGTGGTGTAGGCCAGGGTTGGTGCTGGTCAGCCACACTAGGACTGAGGCAAGGGTGGCTGAGAAGGTGAGTCCCACTACAGCACATTAGGATGGGGCTTGGTGTATGCAAGTTAAGCAGCCAGTGTCAGTGCTGTATTATTTCCATACATGGTTTGTATTTATGCTGAAGGTTGGGGAAAGAAATAGTGCCAACCTGCTCCTTTGTTCACAGAGAGGTATCTCCATAAATACTGCCTCTCACAGAGACATTCTGTAAATAGCAAATAATCTTCTCACTGTGTTCCCCATGAACTCCTGAGATCACTGTTTCCATGCTGTATGCCCTCATGTTGTTTGCCCGCCTTCTTTCTAGGAGCAGCACAGTGCCTTCCAGGCCCTATCTTAACCAATCATGCTGATCTTTAAAATTTCAGGCTTTAAACCCCATTGGTCATAGAAACTCATTCAATTCAGACCCTCTTGTTTTCCAAGCCAATGGATTTTTGGAAATGTTATCCTTGTGTGTTTCCCTGTGTGATCCTCTCTCACCTTTCTCTGCAACCATGTCTCCTTCTCTGTAGCACCTGTGATCTGTTTCTCACCTAAACCATATCTCCACACTACCTACCTTCTTTACGTGGTCTCTTCTCTCCCTTTATTTGTACAAAAATTTCTGTTAGTCTTCACATCTATATCTGGGGTATTTAGGATGATTTAATTGTTATCTAGTTGTGTTCCTGGGACGAGGTTAGCCTAGGGTCTTCCTACTCCTCAGACATCTTCCTTTATCCTTACAATAGTCTTTTTTAATGTAAAATAATTGTTAATGGAAAATTAAGGATCAATTTCTAAAAAGCTAGACGATATTTGTAATTATTGTACTATCAATCAACAAATACACAAAAGTGCTCAGAATTCTGTTATGTTCTTTCAGGGCTCTAATTCTGGTGAGATATTTTATATATAACATGAGGGTAAACAAGATTTTAGGATTATATTTATTAACCTATTGAACCAAAGATCCATGTCCTCATCACTGAATTATAGCCTTTCTTTCGGCATCTGGGTGGCTCAGTCAGTTAAGTGTCCAACTTTGGCTCAGGTCATGATCTTACTGTTCGTAGGTTCAAGCCTCACATCAGGGTCTGTGCTGAGAGCTCAGAACCTGGAGCCTCCTTCAGAGTCTGTATCTCCCTCTCTCTCCAAATCTCCCCTGCTTGCTCTCTCTCTCTATGTCTCTCTCAAAAAATAAATATTAAAAAATTAAAAAAATATATAACCTCTCTTCCATTTGTTCCTTAAGATGATGCTTATACTGGAGAAGGACTTTCTATAAAATTTCATTTAAATGCATGCTTGTTCTTGTTTGTTGCTATTATTTTTCTACTATTGTTCATTAATAGGAGTAAATATGAGTTGTATTAAAATAAGTTTAGATTGGTAGGAAGGTAAGAAATTACCTCTTGATTGACACTCTATTGAACAGTAATTTTGGTATAATAACTGGTAGAGTGATAGAAAAACAAAATTGATTCCTTAGTTGAATCCACTTAAACCCCTGAGAAAGAGAAAAATGAAAGAGCAATTCATAGGGGAAATAATTTAGACTAAAGAAGAATAAAGTAGATGACACTGAAGATATTAATAGGCAGTACTAGGAAGTATACGAAAGAAACTTTCTTTTTATCTGAACCCAAAGTAAATCATCCATTCTCCTTTAGGAAATAAGTTTTAAAATAGTTCATTACCTTCAAAATGTACATAATAAACATTTCTTAAACACAAACTAGAAAAGGAATTGTTAGAGACCAATGAGAATCTCAGACCATTCCTCTCTCATTTAATTCTTTCATGATCATAAAGAGAATTCTAAATATCTTCAATGAGTTTTACATTCAGTTTCATTAATAGCTGTATAACTTGGGCCATTAACATTTTATCATACCTTATGAAAATTATGCTCTTTCAAATGTAGCTCAAAACCAATTAGCAGTGTTTCCTTTCTTTCCAGGTTATAGATATTCAAATATTACTTCTCAACTACTGTTTTTCTTTTCTGATCTTAAAATTGTTCCTGTAAACCAAAAGTAACATGTTAAAGTCACTGATTTGTGACTATCACCACATTCAAATAAAATGAAATTATATTTGATAGAGAGTAACTGTATGGCACTTATTTATCAGTAGTGACTATGTAAAGGACATCAATGGATGGGATATTAATTGAAATTTGAATAATGAGAAGCAGCCAAGAAAATATATGGGCAGAAGTGTTCCAATAAAGCTTAGTAATAAGTACCTTGATATAATATTGAGCTTGGAATATTTAAAAGAAAGAAAAATGCCAGTAAGGCTGAAGATAATGACTAGAGGGAAGCAAAGCAGACAAAATATTCAAGTGTCTTATAGATTATTATAAACTCACTGATATTTTGGCTGCTGTGGGTGGCCACTGAAGTTTAAGCAGAGGCCTGTTACAATTTTATTTATACCTGAGAAGATTTATTGTGTTTGTTGCACAGAATAAATTGTGACTAGAATAAAGACAGAGAGACAAATATATATACATTTTTTCCAGTAACCAGACAAAAAAAAATGATGGTGGTTTGAACTAAATACTAATAGTAGAATTATTAAGAAATGTTTGGTATTGATAGTTTCTTATATGTCAATATAATAAGAATAATGTCTTAGAAGTCAATAGAATAAGTTCCTAGATTGGGTTTCTAATATAAGGAAAGAGAGGAATCAAAATTATTACTTGTTTGGAGCCTAAGAAGTATGTTCAGAATGGGACAACTTATTAAAATGTAGAAACCCTGAAGGGAGTGGATTGAGAGTGAAATAGTTTTAATATGATTTTATTAGATTGGAAATTACTATTCAGCATTCAGATTGAAATATCCAGTCAGTAGTTGAATATCAATGACATTAAAGTTTTAGTGTTAAATAAAATTACGTAGGGAGAACCATATATTGGTATTAAATAAAATTATTTAAGGAAAACTATATATTTAAAACAAAAGAAAATGAAAGAAAAATTTCATTTTTTAATATTTAAATACTAGTGATATAGGAAGAAAACAAAACATTACAGAAGCTTAGAGAACAAAATGTTTTTAGAATAAGTATTCACTTGTATCAAATATTGAGAGAATAAGAGGAAGATAAAGGATCAACCACTTGACTTTAGCAAATATATGTCCTTGGTAACCTTGAATATATCATTCTTAATTGGAGTGGTGTGAATAAACACCCCTTTGTGTAAAGAATGGGCATTTATTTAAAAGAGAAAAAAGAGAATAATTATTATTCTGAAAGGTTTGCTACAAAGGGTAGTATAAATAGAGTGTACCTAGAGTATGGGTACATTCAAGAAACTTTCCAGTAGGATATGCAGATATATCTATCTATATCATCTATATCTGTATATCTAAGGTGATTGTAGTAAAAAGTAATATTGCATTGCTTACAGCCACTTTCAGGATTTTCTTAAAATGTTATTTGTATATATAAATATGTTTTGACTTTTAAGTTTCTGACTGTCAGAGATATAAAAGCTCTTAGGAAGCAAGTGATTCAATTTCATTTACCTCAAACTGTAACTAGGGCGATTATCATTTCCAGATCAACAGATCTCTGGGTTGATAACCATATAAATTTGCCTTTCACATTTTCATTTTGTTTCTAGATATTTATTTACTTATTTTGAGAGAGAGAGAGAGAGAAAGAAAGGGGCAGAGAGTGATGAAGAGAATCCCAAGCAGGCTCCATGCTATCAGCACAGAGCCCTAGGTGGGGCTCAATGTCACAATCCGTGAGATCATGACTTGCGCCAAAATCAAGTCAGATGCTTAACTGACTGAGCCACCCAGGCACCCCTGCCCTTCACATTTTTAATACTAATATTAAAACACTACAATAAACAATATTAATATGTATTCTTTAATAACAAAACATAACTTCAATTATAGTTTTGTAATCAATCAACAATAACTTTGCTTATTTAGGAATTTCATGAACTAGTAAAAATGAGAATGCCAATTCTGTTTTAAAAAATTTTTAATGTTATTCATTTATTTTTGTTTTTAAAAAAATTTTAACATTTATTCATTTTTTGAGAGACAGAGAGAGACAGAGTGTGAGCAGAGGAGGGGTGGAGAGAGAGGGAGACACAGACTCCAAAGCAGGCTCCAGGCTCTGAGCTGTCAGCACAGAGCCCAGTGAGGGTTTTAAACCCACAAACTGGGAGATGATGACTTGAGCTGAAGTCAGACACGTAACCGACTCAGACACCCAGGTGTCCCAATTATTTATGTATTTTTAAAAGAGACCGAGACACACACACAGAGAGAGAGAGAGAGAGAGAGAGAGAGAGAGAGAGAAAGGAATAGAGAAAGGTAGAGAATCTTAAGCAGGCTCCATGCTATCAGAACAGATAATGATGTTGGGATTTAACTCACTAGTTGTGAGATCATAACCTGAGGCAAACCCAAGAGTCAAACTCTTAACTGAATGAGCCACCCAGGTGCTCCACAAATGCCAATCCTTAGGTAAGAAATGTTAGCAAATCTGTTTCTAAAATCTATATATATATATATATATATATATATATATATATATATATGTATATATGTATATATATGTGTGTGTGTATATATATATATACATATATATATTTGTTAACCTTAAAGACATCTTTATATATATATATATATATATTTATTTTTTTTTTTGTGGTTTGAGGTTACACACACACACACACTGTGGTCTTATATCTATTATTCCAAATGAAATATTTATTAATAATGCTAAGTATTTTATTCTTAATATGGATATTTACATAAAAATTTCTGAAGACTACATGAACTGAACTCAGGCAAAAGAGAATTATCATAGGACACAGGTGACAGACTGATATGCTAGAATTTTTTTTTTAAACCACAGAAACATGAAGCTTCAGAGTAGCCTAGGGCTTGGCATTCTTAAGTATCCAACTTTTTACTCAGACTCAATCCCTTCCTCTTTGGAGTAAAATCTTCCTAATCTAGGCTTAATGGAATTCTGGCACTGGGGGTTCTGTGTCCAAAGCATTGCCTATGTATGCATACACAATATCCTTGTACATATCTTGAACAATGAAAAGATGATCAGAAATCTCTATGTAGTAGTAATGCCTTTGAAATTTATAATATCCTTTAAAAATCTATATTAAAGACCTTAAAACTTTGACCAAGAGCACATACAGATTGAGAACAATGTTAAGCTGTTAATTGTCAACCAATTTGCTGACTAAAACAACCATTGTGTTAAGTCATATGACAACATATTTTCTTTGTCCAATTGAAAACTACTTATGAATTCATTGTTTAATTCAATAACTCAGCCTGATACAAAATTTGCACAGAAATTTTATTTCAATTCCCCGTTAGTAGTTTTTACAGCATGCTGATCTGCTCTTACCTCTCACTTATTGAGCAATATGTAGTTTTAAAAATATACAATGTGATAATACTTCCTCTTTGTTTTCCCCTTCCTTATTTGCAGAATCCTTTATTGGAAGGACATAATTTTATAATTACTAGCATTCAGTGATTTATGTTTCTCCTTTCTTTATATGAAGGAAAGTGATGCTTTCTAAATTATAGTAATTGTAAAGTAAAATTAATTTAAAAAGTTGAATTGATACAGGCTATTTTTGACATGAAAACACAGAGTACAAAGTCAGAGCAAAAAGCCAATGGAAGAAGGCAAAGGGACTAGTGTGAGTAGACTAAACCAGTTAAAAGAGACACTAAAGAGCAGCATTTTGAATATCAGCTTGTTTGAATAATAAAATGATTATAAAATGTGAACAGCATTGAGGAGAATTCTAGTAATGGCTGAATTAAACAATATCAATTAAACATTAAAGTACAATTAAAATAAAACTATAGAAATAATTCAAAATAAAACATAATTCATAAAAAAGATGTAGGAGAACAAATTATTAAGGATGACATTGAGAAATACTATATTATGCATATTTGTTGTGCTGTGAAACATTCACCTTTTTAACCTAATTTAATAAAATAACAAAAATGCTTTTGATATCACATAACTTTGTTGATTCCAACAGGAAAATACATTTCTTTAAAAGTGTTTTTAATGAGATAAAAATAAGGGCAACTAGGCAAGAATGGAGGTTATGAAAATCCTATTTAATTGAATACTAATGTCTTAGTCATCATTGTGGTAGCAAAAAAATTACTAAAGTTCAATGGGGAAAATAGCTCATTATTTTAACATTCTGGGACTCAACTTTGCAATTACGTTATTTAAGCAAAAGACTATTGCTCCTGAACTGACATGGAGTTGTTTTTAAATTGCAAAGTAATTCAAAATTTATTATATAGGGGGGAGGAGCCAAGATGGAGGAATAGCATGGAAGATTTTTGTCTGTCTCACATCCATGAAAAACAGCCAAACCAACAATAAACCATTCAAAGCACCTAGAACACTGGTTAGAGGATCAACACAACAATCTGCACAACCTGAACCACAGAATTCAGCAGGTATGAGGCACGAAGAGGTGAACTTGGGGAGCGAGAAGCTGCAGGAAGGGAGATGATTTTGCAGGGGGAGAGAGGATGGAGATGGGGGGGTAACAATATGGGAAAAGCATGCCTCCCCAAAAGCAGATGGAGAGAAAATGGAAAATTAGAAACAGTCACAGGGACTAAAGTAAAAGGGAGAAAGAAGAAAGGAGAGGGTTTAAATTCCATTAAGACTGTAGACAAGGGGAGTGCAAAGTCTTCAACTCTGCAGCTCAATAACTGGCAGTGCTCTGGTGGGAAGGGCGAATCCCCAGGAAAGGAGTGGGGTCTGGGAGGTTCTCAGGACACACAGGGAAAAGCAATTCCACTGCTGGAAGTACATTTGGTAGAAACGATTGAAGACACCTGGTCCCAGCAGACCCGAGAAAATGGGCACATTCGCTAGTGGTGGAACAAGGTCTTTGAGGGTGAAGCCTGGTGCCAGATGTGTGTTGTGATTTTTCATAACCCCTGAAAAGCTGCTGCCACACTATCTTGTGAACTTTTTCTTGGGTGGGCTGGCACCTGGCCACTGTCTCTTGGCATCAGCAACAACACAGTAATGCAAACTTTCCTGGGTGCAACTGGCATTTGGTATTGCTTGGTGTGACCCTCCTGCAGAAGGGCAGAACAGGTCATAGCTGCAGTCCTTCAGAAGTAAGGGGCCTGGGTAAACAGCTGCATCTGAGACAAAACTCAGGAGAGACGTATTGCCTGGGTCCTGGTCACGGAAAGTGAAAAAGTGTGGAGTGGAAGAAAGCTGAAGTCAGAGGATGGGTGCACAATTCCTGATCAGGAAGAACAGAGTTTGATACTAGAGAGTGGGTAACTGGGTGATGCCATTTTCACCACTCCCAGGCATGCGCATACACACCTATGAGCTCCACAACACATGACCCCAGTAGGCTAGCAGTGCCATTTAGTGTAGAATGGAGCCTTTACACTGAGACCGGCCAAATGGGCCAACCTCGCTCTTCAAAAACAGAAGTCTCACTGCCTACTTTGTTTATGGACTATAAACTGCTTCATATTCTGACTTCTAGAGGCAAACAAAGTAATTTCAGTCCTATTTAAATCTGTTAGCAGGTCCATCTATTCAATTTTCTTTATTTATTTTTTTCCCTCTTTTTCACTTCTTTTCTTTTTCTTAAATACAAAAAGAGAAAAAATTCAATTATATTTTCAATTTTTTACTAAAATACATTTCTTTAATTTTTTTACTATATTTTTTTAATTTTTGTAAATTTTGTCAAATTCTATTATATCACCATCATTTTATTTTAGTCTAATTCAGTGTATTCACTTTTTCAAATTTTAAACGATTTCCTTTTTTCTTTTTCTTTTGTCTCTTTCTCACTTCTTTTCTTTTTCTTGAATGCATAAAGAGAAAAATTTAATTTTTACTTTAAATTTCAATGAAAATAGGTTTCTTTAATTTTTTTCACTCTATTTTTTGGTTATACGTAAATTTTTTTAAATTCTATTCTATGTCCATTATTTTGTTTAGGTCTACTACAGGGTACTCACTTTTTCAATTTACAAATGATTTCCTTCTTTTTTTCCCTCTTTTGTCTCTTTTTCATTTATTTTCTTTTTGTTGAATATAGAAAAAGAAAAAATTCATATTCTTTTCAACCTTTATTAAAAATATTTTTCTTTAATTTTTTCTACAATATTTTTCCTTTTGTTTATTTTGTTTCAAATTCTATTTTACTCCTATCATTTTTGTCTATTCAGTTTATTCATTTTTTAAAATTCTCAATTTCCTTCCCCACTCCTTTTTTTTCACTATCTGTCAAATCAATTTCAACACCCAGACAAAAACACACCTCGCATCTAGAATCATTTATTTGATTTTGTGTTTGTGTGTGTATTTTTAATTTTAAAGTTTTTTTAATTTTAATTTTTTAATTTTAATTTTTCTACCTCATTAATTCCTTTTCTCCCTTCAAAATGACAAAACAAAGGATTTCACCCCAAAAAAAGAGCATGAAAAACTGACAGCCGAGGATTTAACCAACACAGATACAAGCAAGATGTTTGAATCAGAATTTAGACTCACGATAGTATGAATACTAGCTGTAGTCAAAAATAGATTAGAATACCTTTCTACAGAGATAAAACAAGTAAAAAATAGCCAAAATGAAATTAAAAAAATGCTATAACTGAGCTACAATCATGGATGGATGCTGCAGCGGCAAGGAAGGATGAGGCAGAACAGAGAATCAGCGATATAGGGGACAAACTTATAGAGAATAATGAAGCAGGAAAAAAAGGCAGATTAAGGAAAAAGAGGACTATTTAAGAATTAGAGAAATCACTGCCTCATTAAAAAGGAACAACATCAGAATCATCAGGGAACCCAGAGGAGGAAGAGAGAGAAATAAGAGTAGAAGGGTTATGTGAGCAAATCATAGCAGAAAACGTACTTATCCTGGGAAAAGACACAGACATCAAAATCCAGGAAACACAGAGGACCTCTATTAGATTCAACAAAAACCGACCATCAACAAGGCATATCATACTCAAATTCACAAAATACTCAGGCAAGAAGAGAATCATGAAAGCAGCAAGGGAAAAAAGTTCCTAACCTACAAGGAAAGACAGATCAGGTTTGCAGTACACCTATCGACAGAAACTTGGCAGGCCAGAAAGGTGTGGCAGGATATATTCAATGTGCTGAATCAGAAAAAAAATATGCAGCCAAGAATTCTTTATCCAGCAAGGCTGTCATTCAAAATAGAAGGAAAGACAAATTTCCCAAACAAAATTTAAAGGAGTTTGTGACCACTAAACCAGCCTGCAAGAAATTTTAAGGGGGACTCACTCAGGGAAGAAAAGATGAAAATGTAAATATAAAATAAATAAATACCAAAAGCAACAAAGATTAGAAAGGACCAGAGAACACCACCAGAAACTCCAACTATACAAGCATCATAATTGCAATAAATTCATTCTTTCAGTACTCACTCTACACGTCAATGGACTCAATGCTGCAATGAAAGGACATAGGGTAACAGAATGGATAAGAAAACAAGATCCATGTATATGCTGTTTACAAGAGATCCACTTTATACCTAAAGACACCGTCAGATTGAAAGTAAGTAGATGGAGAATGATATATCATGCTACTGGTCAACAAAAGAAAGCTGAAGTAGCCATACTTATATCAATCTAGACTTTAAAATAAAGACTGTATCAAGAGATGCAGAAGGGCATTATATCATAATCAAGGGGTCTATCCACCAAGAAGACCTAACAATTGGAAACATTTATGCACCAAATGTGGCCACACCCAAATATATTAATCAAATAATCGCAAACAAAAAGAAACTAATTGACAGTCATACCATAATAGTAGGAGACCAACACCCCACTCACAGCAATGGACAGATCATCTAATCAAGAAATCAAGAAGGAAACAATGGCTGTGAATGACACACTGGACTAGGTGGACTTAACAGATATATTCAGAACATTTCCTCATAAAGCAGCAGAATAAGCATTCTTCTCCAGTGCACATGGAACATTCTCCAGAATAGACCATACACTGGGCCAAAAATCAGCCCTCAGAAAATGCAAAAAGATTGAGACCATACCGTGCATATTTTCAGACAACAACACTAAAAAACTCAAAATCAACCACAAGAAAATATTTGGAAAAGTAACAAATACTTGGAGACTGAAGGACATCCTACTAAAGAATGAATGGGCTAACCAAGAAGTTAAAGAGGAAATTAAAAATATATGCAAGTCAGTGAAAATGATAATACCACAACTTAAAACCTCTGGGATGCAGCAAAGGTGGTCGTAAGAGGAAAGTATATGGCAATCCAGGCTTTCCTAAAGAAGGAAGTAAGATCTCAGATACACAACCCAACGTTATGCCTTAAAGAGCTGGAAAAAGAAGAACAAACAAAACCTCAAAACAGCAGAAGGCATGAAATAATAAAGACTGGAGCAGAAATCAATGCTATTGAACCAAAAACAAAAACAAAAAGAAAAATAGAAAAACAAACAGTAGGATCATCAGAAGATGGCAGCATAGGAGGATGCTGGGCTCACTGGGCGTCATGCTGATCACTTAGATTCCACCTACACCTGCCTAAATAACCCAGAAAACCGACAGAGGATTAGCAGAATGGAGTCTCTGGAGCCAAGGGCACATGAGAGGCCCATGGAAGAGGGTAGGAAGGGCGGCAAGGTGGTGTGCGCTCCACGGACTGGCATGAGGGAGCCGGGGTGGAGGGGGAGCCTGCCGGCCAAGCAGAGCCCCCGAGTCTGGCTTGCAAAAGTGGAGGGGCTGGACGGAGTGTGTTCTGACAGCAAGCAGGGCTTAGCATCTGGAAGGTCATAAGTTAACAGCTCTGCTCAGAATGCGGGAAGGCTGGAGGACAAAGGGAGGGAGAGTTGCTGAGCCCCCGGACGACAGAGCTCAGCTTGTTGGGGAACAAAGGCGCTAAGCAGTGCCATCTCCCTCGCCCATCCCCCAGCCAAAATCCCAAAGGGAACCAGTCCATGCCAGGGAACTTGCTTGCTCCACGCAAACACCCAACTCTGTGCTTCTGTGGAGCCACCCCTCAGGCAGCGGGTCTGACTCCCTCCCGCTGCCACAGGGTCCCTCCTGTGGTGGATCACCTAAGGAGAAGCGAGCTAAGCCTGCCCCTCCAGCCCCCATGCACTTTGCCTACCCAACCCAGCTAATACGTGAGATCCCCAGGGCCACAAGCCTGGCAGTGTACAAGTAGCCCAGATGGGCCATGCACCCCACAGTGAATCCTGCCCCTAGGAGAGGGGAAGAGAAGGCACACACCAGTCTGACTGTGGCACCAGCAGTGGGCTGGGGGCAGACTTCAGGTCTGACTGCAACAACGCCCACCAACTCCAGTTATACACACCAGCACAGGGGAAGTACCCTGCAGGTCTGCACCACTCCAGGGACTATCCAAAATGACCAAACGGAAGAATTCCCCTCAAAAGAATCTCCAGGAAATTAAAACAGCTAATGAACTGATCAAAAAGGATTTAAACAATATAACAGAAAGTGAATTTAGAATAATAGTCATAAAATTAATTGCTGGGCTTGAAAACAGTATACAGGACAGCAGAGAATCTCTTGCTACAGAGATCAAGGGATTAAGGAACAGTCAGGAGGAGCTGAAAAACATTTTAAACGACATGCAGAATGAAATGGAAACGACAACGGCTCAGATGGAAGAGGCAGAGGAGAGAACAGGTGAACTAGAAGATAAAATTATGGAAAAAGTGGAAGCTGAGAAAAAGAGAGATAAAAAGAAAACCAGGAGTATGAGGAGAAAATTAGAGAAATAAGTGATACACTAAAAAGAATTAATATATGCATAATTTGTATCCCAGAGGAGGAAGAGAGAGGGAAATGTGCTGAAGGGTACTTGAAGAAATAATAGCTGAGAACTTCCCTGAAGTGGGGAAGGAAAAAGGCATTGAAATCCAAGACGCACAGAGAACTCCCTTCAAATGTAACTTGAATCGATCTTCTGCACAACATCATAGTGAAACTGGAAAAATACAAGGATAAAGAGAAAATTCTGAAAGCAGCAAGGGATAAACGTGCCCTCACATATAAAGGGACCTATAAGACTCGTGACTGATCTCTCTTTTGAAACTTGGTAGGCCATAAAGGCATGGAAGGAGATCTTCAATGTGTTGAACAGAAAAAATATGCAGCCGAGAATCCTTTATCCAGAAAGTCTGTCGTTTAGAATAGAAGGAGAGATAAAGGTCTTCCCAAACAAAAACTGATGGAATTCATCACCACTAAACCAGCCCTACATAGATCCTAAGGGGCATCCTGTGAGACAAAGTACCAGAGATCGCTACAAGCATAAAAGATACAGAAATCACAATGACTCTAAACCCATATCTTTCTATAATAACACTGAATGTAAATGGATTAAATGCGCCAACCAAAAGACATAGGGTATCAGAATGGATAAAAAAACAAGACCCATCTATTTGCTGTCTACAAGAGACTCATTTTAGACCTGAAGACACCTTTAGATTGAGAGTGAGGGGATAGAGAACTATTTATTATGCTTCTGGAAGCCAAAAGAAAGCTGGAGTAGCCACACTTATATCAGACAAACTAGACTTTAAACTAAAGGCTGTAATAAGAGATGAAGAAGGGCATTATATAACAATTACAGGGTCTATCCATCAGGAAGAGCTAACAGTTATAAATGTCTACGCACCGAATATGGGAGTCCCCAAATATATAAAACAATTACTCATAAACGTAAGCAACCTTATTGATAAGAATGTGGTAATTGCAGGGGACTTTAACACCCCACTTACAGAAATGGATAGATCATCTAGACACACGGTCAATAAAGAATCAAGGGCCCTGAATGATACATTGGATCAGATGGACTTGACAGATATATTTAGAACTCTGCATCCCAAAGCAACAGAATATACTTTCTTCTCAAGTGAACATGGAAAATTCTCCAAGATAGATCATATACTGGGTCACAAAACAACCCTTCATAACTCTACAAGAATTGAGATCATACCATACATACTTTCAGACCACAATGCTATGAAGCTTGAAATCAACCACAGGAAAAAGTCTGGAAAACCTCCAAAAGCATGGAGGTTAAAGAACACCCTACTAAAGAATAAGTGGGACAACCAGGCAATTAGAGAAAAAATCAAAAAATATACGGAAGCAAACGAAAATGAAAAGACAACAATCTAAACGCTTTGGGATGCAGCGAAGGCAGTCCTGAGAGGAAAATACATTGCAATCCAGGCCTATCTCAAGAAACAAGAAAAATCTCAAATACAAAATCTAACAGCACACCTAAAGGAAATAGAAGCAGAAGATCAAAGTCACCCTAAGCCCAGCAGAAGAAGAGAAATAATAAAGATCAGAGCAGAAATAAACAATATAGAATCTAAAAAAAACTGTAGAGCAGATCAACGAAACCAAGAGTTGGTTTGTGGAAAAAATAAACAACATTGACAAACCTCTAGCCAGGCTTCTCAAAAAGAAAAGGGAGATGACCCAAATAGATAAAATCATGAATGAAAATGTGATTATTACAACCAATCCCTCAGAGATACAAACAATTATCAGGGAATACTATGATATATTATATGCCAACAAATTGGACAACCTGGAAGAAATGGACAAATTCCTAAACACCCACACTCTTCCAAAACTCAATCAGGAGGAAATAGAAAGCTTGAACAGACCCATCACCAGCAAAGAAATTGAATCAGTTATCAAAAATCTCCCAACAAATAAGAGTCCAGGACCAGATGGCTTCCCAGGGGAATTCTACCAGACGTTTAAAGCAGAGATAATACCTAAACTTCTCAAGCTATTCCAAGAAATAGAAAGGGAAGGAAAACTTCCAGACTCATTCTATGAAGCCAGTATTACTTTGATTCCTAAACCAGACAGAGACCCAGTAAAAAAAGAGAACTACAGGCCAATATCCCTGATGAATATGGATGCAAAAATTCTCAATAAGATACTAGCAAATCGAATTCAACAGCATATAAAAAGAATTATGCACCATGATCAACTGAGATTCATTCCTGGGATGCAGGGCTTGTTCAACATTCGCAAATCAATGTGTTACATCACATTAATCAAAGAAAAGAGAAAAACCATATGATCCTTTCAATCGATGCAGAAAAGGCCTTTGACAAAATCCAGCACCCTTTCTTAATAAAACCCTTGAGAAAGTCGGCATAGAAGGAACATACTTAAAGATCATAAAAGCCATTTATGAAAAGCTCACAGCTAACATCATCCTCAACGGGGAAAAACTGAGAGCTTTTTCCCTGAGATCAGGAACACGACAGGGATGCCCACTCTCACCGCTATTGTTTAACATAGTGCTGGAAGGTCTAGCATCAGCAATCAGACAACAAAAGGAAATCAAAGGCATCAAAATTGGCAAAGATGAAGTCAAGCTTTCGCTTTTTGCAGATGACATGATATTATACATGGAAAATCTGATAGACTCCACCAAAAGTCTGCTAGAACTGATACATGAATTCAGCAACGTTGCAGGATACAAAATCAATGTACAGAAATCAATTGCATTCTTATACACTAACAATGAAGCAACAGAAAGACAAATAAAGAAACTGATCCCATTCACAATTGCACCAAGAAGCATAAAATACCTAGGAATAAATCTAACCAAAGATGTAAAGGATCTGTATGCTGAAAACTATAGAAAGCTTATGAAGGTAATTGAAGAAGATATAAAGAAATGGAAAGACCTTCCCTGCTCATGGATTGGAAGAATAAATATTGTCAAAATGTCAATACTACCCAAAGCTATCTACACATTCAATGCAATCCCAATCAAAATTGCACCAGCATTCTTCTCGAAACTAGAACAAGCAATCCTAAAATTCATATGGAACCAAAAAAGGCCCCGAATAGCCAAAGTAATGTTGAAGAAGAAGACCAAAGCAGGAGGCATCACAATCCCAGACTTTAGCCTCAACTACAAAGCTGTCATCATCAAGACAGCATGGTCTTGGCACAAAAACAGACACATAGACCAATGGAATAGAATAGAAACCCCAGAACTAGACCCACAAACGTATGGCCAACTCATCTTTGACAAAGCAGGAAAGAACATCCAATGGAAAAAAGACAGTCTCTTTAACAAATGGTGCTGGGAGAACTGGACAGCAACATGCAGAAGGTTGAAACTAGACCACTTTCTCACACCATTCACAAAAATAAACTCAAAATGGATAAAGGACCTGAATGTGAGACAGGAAACCATCAAAACCTTAGAGGAGAAAGCAGGAAAAGACCTCTCTGACCTCAGCCGTAGCAATCTCTTACTCGACACATCCCCAAAGGCAAGGGAATTAAAAGCAAAAGTGAATTACTGGGACCTTATGAAGATAAAAAGCTTCTGCACAGCAAAGGAAACAACCAACAAAACGAAAAGGCAACCAACGGAATGGGAAAAGATATTTGCAAATGACATATCGGACAAAGGGCTAGTATCCAAAATCTATAAAGAGCTCACCAAACTCCACACCCGAAAAGCAAATAACCCAGTGAAGAAATGGGCAGAAAACATGAATAGACACTTCTCTAAAGAAGACATCCGGATGGCCAACAGGCACATGAAAAGATGTTCAGCGTCGCTCCTTATCAGGGAAATACAAATCAAAACCACACTCAGGTATCACCTCACGCCAGTCAGAGTGGCCAAAATGAACAAATCAGGAGACTATAGATGCTGGAGAGGATGTGGAGAAACGGGAACCCTCTTGCACTGTTGGTGGGAATGCAAATTGGTGCAGCCGCTCTGGAAAGCAGTGTGGAGGTTCCTCAGAAAATTAAAAATAGACCTACCCTATGACCCAGCAATAGCACTGCTAGGAATTTATCCAAGGGACACAGGAGTACTGATGCATAGGGGCACTTGTACCCCAATGTTCATAGCAGCACTCTCAACAATAGCCAAATTATGGAAAGAGCCTAAATGTCCATCAACTGATGAATGGATAAAGAAATTGTGGTTTATATACACAAAGGAATACTACGTGGCAATGAGAAAAAATGAAATATGGCCTTTTGTAGCAACGTGGATGGAACTGGAGAGTGTGATGCTAAGTGAAATAAGCCATACAGAGAAAGACAGATACCATATGGTTTCTCTTTTATGTGGATCCTGAGAAACTTAACAGGAACCCATGTGGGAGGGGAAGGAAAAAAAAAAAGAGGTTAGAGTGGGAGAGAGCCAAAGCATAAGAGACTGTTGAGAACTGAGAGCAAACTGAGGGTTGATGGGGGCTGGGAGGTAGGAGAAGGTGGGTGATGGGTATTGAGGAGGGCACCTTTTGGGATGAGCACTGTGTGTTGTATGGAAACCAATTTGACAATAAATTTCATATATATATAAAAAAATAAATAAATAAAAAAAACACAATATCTATCTATTTGATGTCTACAAGACACCCATTTTAGACCTGAGACCACCTTCAGATTGAAAGTGAGGGGATGGAGAACGATCTATCATACTACTGGAAGTAAAAAGAAAACCAGAGTAGCCATACTAATATCAGACAAACTAGACTTTAAACTCAAGTCTGCAACAAGAGATGAAGAACGGCTTTATATAATAATTACAGGGTCTATCCATTAAGAGCTAACAATTATAAACTTCTATGCACCAAATCTGGAGACTCAAATATATAAAATAATTAATCACAAACATAAGCAATCTTATTGGTAAGATTATGGTAATTTCAGGGGACTTTAATGTTCCACTTACAACAATGGACAGATAATCTAGACAGAAAATAACTAAAGAAACAATGTCCCTGAATGACACACTGGACCAGATGGATTTGACAGATATTTAGAACTCTACATCCTAAAGCAGCAGAATATATTTTCTTCTAGAGTGTCAATGGAAAATTCTCCCAGATAGATCACATACTGTGTCACAAAACATCCCTCAATAACTATAAAGGAATTGAGATCATGCCATGCACACTTTTAGATCACAATGTTATGAAACTTGAAATCAACCACAGGCAAAAGTCTGGAAACCCTCCAAAAGCATGGAAGTTAAAGAACATCCTACTAAAGAATGAATGGGTCAACCAGGCAATTAGAGAAGAAATTTAAAAATACATGGAAATAAATGAAAATGCAAACACAATAATCCAAGCCTTTTTGGATGCAGCCAGGGCAGTACTAAGAGGAAAATACATTGCAACCCAGGCCTATCTCAAAAAAACAAAAAAAAAATCCTTAATACAAAATCTAACAGCACACCTAAAGGAACTAGAAGCAGAAAAGCAAAGACACACCAAACCCAGCAGAAGAAGAGAAATAATAAAAATCAGAACAGAAATAAACAATATACAATAAAAACAACAACAAAAACATAGTAGAGCAGATCAATGAAACCAAGAGTTGGTTTTTTGAAAAAATCAAGAAAATTGATAAACCTCTAGCCAGTCTTCTCAAAAAGAAAATGCAGAGGACCCAAAAGATAAAATCACGAATCCATATGAGTTTATTACAACCAATCACTCAGAAATACAATAAATTATTAGGGAATACTATGAAAAATTATATGCCAACATAGTGGACAACCTGGAAGAAATGGACAAATTCCTAAGCACCCACATACTACCAAAACTGAAACAGGAAGAAATAGTAAACTAGAACAGACCCATAAGTGGCAAAGAAATTGAATCAGTTATCAAAAATCTCCCAACAAATAAGAGTCCAGGACCAGATGGCTTCCCTGGTGAATTCTACCAGACATTTAAAGCAGAGGAAATACCTACCCTTCTCCAGCTGTTCAAAAAAATAGAAAGGGAAGGAAAACTTCCAGACTCATTCTATGAAGCCAGCATTACTTTGATTCCCAAACCAGAAAGAGACCCAGCAAAAAAAGAAAACTACAGCCCAATATGCCTAATGAATATGGATATAAAAATTCTCAACAAGATACTAACAAATAGAATTCAACAGCATATAAAAATATTTATTCACCATGATGAAGTGGGATTCATTCCTGGGCAGGAGGGCTGGTTCAACATTCATAAATCAATAATGTGATACATCACATTAATAAAAGAAAGGTAAGAACCATATGATCCTGTACATAGATGCAGAAAAAGCATTTGAAGAAATACAGCATCCTTTCTTAATAAAAACCCTCAAGAAAGTCAGGATAGAAGGAACATACTTCAACATCATAAAAACCATTTATGAAAAGCCCACAGCCAATATCATACTCAATGGGGAAAAACAGAGCTTTCCCCTGAGATCAGGAACACGACAGGGATGTCCACTCTCACCACTGTTGTTTAACATAGTGTTAGAAGTCCTAGCATTAGCAATCAGACAACAAAATGAAATAAAAAAACATAAAAATAGACAAAGAGGATCCAAAGTTTCACTTTTTGTGGACAATATGATACTTTATATGTAAAATGCAACAGATTCCACCAAAAGTCTCCTAGAACTGATACATGAATTCAGCAATGTGGCAAGGTACAAAATCAATGTACAGAAATTGGTTGCATTTTTATACACCAATAATGAAGTAACAGAAAGAGAATTAAAGAAACTGATTCTATTTACAATTGCACGAAGAATCATAAAATATATAGGAATAAACCTAAACAAAGATGTAAAATGTCTGCATGCTGAAAACTAGAAACCTTGAAGGAAATTGAAGAAGACACAAATAAATGGAAAAACATTGCATGCTCATGGATTGGAAGAATAAATATTGTTACAATGTCAATACTACCCAAATCAGTCCACACATTCAATGCAATCCCAATCAAAATTGCACCAGCATTCTTCTCAAATCTAGAATGAACAATCCTTAAGTTTGTATTGAACCACAAAAGACCCTGAATAGCCAAAGTAATATTGAAGAAGAAAACCAAAGCAGGAGACATCACAATCCCAGACTTTAGCCTCTACTACAAAGCTGTAATCATCAAGACTGCATGGTTTTGTCAAAAAAACAGACAAAGAAACCAGTGGAAAGAATAGAGAACCAAGAATTGGACCCACAAATCTGTGGCCAAGTAATATTTAACAATGGAGGAAAGAGCATCCAATGGAAAAAAGACTCTCTAACAAATGGTGCTGAGAGAGTTGGACAGCAACATGCAGAAGAATGAAACTAGACCACTTTCTTACACCATTCACAAAAATAAACTCAAAATGGATGAAAGACCTGAATGTGAGACAGGGAACCATCAAATCCCTAGAGGAGAAAGCAGGCAACAACCTCATTGACCTCAGCCACAGCAATTTCTTTCTCGGCACATCTCCAAAGGCACGGGAATTAAAAGCAAAAATGAACTATTGGGACCTCATCAAGATAAAAATCTTCTGCACTGCAAAGAAACAATCAACAAAACTAAAAGGCAACTGACAGAATGGGAAAATATATTTTCAAATGACATATCACATAAAAGGCTAGTACCCAAAATCGACAAAGAACTCACCAAACTCCACACCCAAAAAACAAATAATCCAGTGAAGAAATGGGCAGAAGTCATGAATAGACACTTTTCCAAAGACATCCAGTTGGACAACAAACACATGAAAAGATGCTCAACGCCACTCATTATCAGGGAAATACAAATCAAAGCCACAATGAGATACCACCTCACACCGGTCAGAGTGGCTAAATGAACAAATCAGGAGACTATAGATGCTGGCGAGGATGTGGAGAAATGGACACCTTCTTGTACTGTTGGTGGGAATGCAAACTGGTGCAGCCACTCTGGAAAACAGTGTGGACGTTCCTCAAAAAATTAAAAAAAAAAATAGAACTGCCCCATGGGTCAGCAATAGCGTTACTACTATGCTAATGCATAGGGACACATACACCCCAATGTTTATAGCAGCACTTTCAACAATATCCAAATTATGGAAAGAGCCTAATGTCTGTCAACTGATGAATGGATAAAGAAGATGTGGTTTATATATGCAATGGAATACTACTTGGCAGTGAGAAAGAATGAAATCTGTCCATTTGCAGCAATGTGGATGGAACTGGAGGGTATTATGCTAAGTGACATAAGTCAGTCAGAGAAAGACAGATACCATATATTTTCACTCATATGTGTATCTTGAGAAACTTAACAGAAGACCATGGGGGAGGGGAAGTGGGAAAAAAAAGTTACAACAGAGAAGGAGGGAGGCAAACCATAAGAGACTCTTGAATACAGAGAACAAACTGATGGTTGATGGGGGTTGTGGAGAGGGGAAAATGGGTGATGGATTGAGGAGGGCACTTGTTAGGATGAGTACGGGGTGTTGTATGGAAACCAATTTGACAATAATTTATAGTAAAAAACAAACATAACAAAACAAAGAAATAAAACATATGTCCACATGAATACCTGTACATTGATTTTGTAGAAGCTTTACTCAAAATTGGTAAAACTTTAAAACAACCAAAATGTTCTGTAAATAACTGAATGTTTAAATGAACTATCATAGACCCATACAATGGAATATTATTCAGCACTACAAAGAAAAGCCTATCAACCCACAAAAAACATGGGGGAGAAACTTAAATGCATATTCCTAAATGAAAGAGGGCAATCTAAAAGGGCTATATACTTTATGATTACGAACAAGGCATTCTGGAAAAAGGCAAAACTATGGAGCCATTAATATCAGTTCTTTCTGGGGATTTTGTGGGAGGAAGCAATAAACAGGTGAAGCACAGGGAATTTTATAGGACAGTGAAACTATTTTGTATGATACTATACTATTGGATATATATCATTATTCATTTCAAAACCAATAGAATATATAACACCAAGATTGAACTATTTTAGAGCCATGAAAATGCTATGTATGATACAATAATGATAAATACAGATCATTATACATTTCCGAAACGTATAGAATGTGTAACACCAATAGGGAGCCATAATGTAAACTGTGGGATTTTGGTAACCATGATGTGTCATTATAAAATATAAATGTAATACATTTGAATAATTAACGTCGCAAGAATACTAAATATGAAATTGCTTTACAGTTATCAACAGCATGTGGAATTGGCTTAAAAAGAAAAATAGTTAAATCGAATACAATAGGGTCCAAAAGTATATTCATACCTATAATTCAATAGATTTTCAACATAGTCACCAAGAAAACTCAATGACGAAAGGATACCTTTTCAAAAAAACATATTATAAGAATTGAATAGGCGCATTAAAAAAAAGAAGAAGAGGGGAGCCTGGGTGGCTCAGTTGGTTGAGCATCTGACTTTGGCTCAGGTCACGATCTCGCGGTTTGTGAGTTCGAGCCCTGTGTCGGGCTCTGTGCTGACAGCTCAGAGCCTGAAGCCTGTTTCGGATTCTCTCTCTCTCTCTCTCTCTCTCTCTCTCCTTCTCTGCCCCTCCCCAGTTCGTGCTCTGTCTCTTTCTCTCCAAAATAAATAAACATTAAAAAAAATTTAAAAAAGAAGAACTTCAACAATACTTTGTATCATGCACCAAAAAAATATATAACTCTACTTGACAAATGGACCTAAATTCCATACCTACAATTTTAACCCTAAGCAAAATCTTTTTTTTCTTTTATTAGGCAAAAGTTTTACACACATAAAGTATGGATTGCATAAAAACAAATAAACAAATTAGGTTTCATGAAAATTGAACACTTTTACAATTCAAAAGACAATGTTATATAAATACAACATAAAAATGGATAGAGTAAAACATTTTTTGAAAATATATTTAACAAATGATTTGTACATCTAATATTTGCCATACTACTTCCATCCAATTAAATAAAAACACTAACAACTCAATAACACAGACATATTTTTGAGTATATGAAATATTTGAACAGAAACATTTAAAAAATAATTAGATGGTAACAAAGGAGAAGAAACAATGCTTTACTTGTAAGGACAATGAATTATGGCTCTTGAGCCAAATACAGCTTATTTTTATAAATAAGGTTATTTTGGCACATAGCAACGCTCATTTGTGTAGTTATTAATGATGACTATTTTTGCACTACACAGTTGAGTAATGCCCAAGAGGCCTTATGACTCCCAAAGCCAAAATATGTACTATTAGGGTCTTTACACAAAATGTTTGGCAACATCTGTTTATATCATCACTCAGAAAGTAAATACATATTAAAAAATACCATTTAATACTCCATAAAATGATGAAAGTAAAGAAAATGACCATTCCACATGGTGGCAAGGATATAGAGCAAATAGACCTATCAAACACTTCAGATGGAAATGTAAAATGGTACAATTATTTTGGAAAACATCCCACTTTTTCTTTATTTTTTAAATAATTTAATGCTCAATGAATTTTGTAAAATTGTAGAGTTCTTGTGTACTTTTAACTCAGTTTTCCATAATGATAATATCTTAATTTATGATAATAATCTTATTATTTTAATAGCACATTATCAAAATGGGGATGCTGACTTTTGTATAATGCTAAAAACTAAAGTACAGACCTTATTCAGATTTTACCAATTTCTTCAATTGTTTGTGTATACAGGGATAGATGGCAAAATAAAATTAATTCCAAATATTCAAAGCAGATAATAATGGCAAGATTGTTTTGAATATTTGGGAAGGGTAGTTTTTTCAGAGCTTTCTTTTTACCCTGATGACTAGAGTAGAATCCTAGGAAATAAATGGTATTAGTCCCCTTTCACTAGTTAACTTTTGAACAATGTTGAGAAATAGGCAATTTTACTCCACATGTGCATGTTCTTATTTATGCACTTGAGGATTCCTCAGTCAGTCAAGAATCACAGTAACGTACACACCCCTTTTCATCTTTGTTGATTGGAGTAAAATGTTTCAAACAGCTCTTAGTCTCACTGTGCACACCTCTTCCTGATGCTACATAAACTGTTGAGAGACTAAGGGATTTCATGCTCTTATACTCTGTAATGCTTCACTTTTCATAGCTATTTGGGAATGTAACATTTAAGTGTGTGAATTCTTTCTTTGACCCTTGATAGTATATTTGAGGATTTCTCAAAAAGGTTTATTTTATATAAAGAGTGTATTCTTCTTATCTCTCAAAATAGTGAGGATTTAAATTTGTTTTTTTTTCTTTTTTCTATACTCACAAGAGCACACACACATATGAAGACACAAGCATACCGCATCTTTATATGTACAGATATATTTGGTTTTATTTCTCTTCCTTTACTTTTTCCAAAAAATGACTAATAATTTGCATACTATTTTTCATTGTTCTTTTCACATTCTAAACTCATCCACGTTAATGAATGTCTATGCCATCAAACTTAATTGCTAGATTCTTTTCAATCATAAGGAAATGCCATTTTGTTTAATCAATCCCATAATGTTGGAAATAATGTTTATAATTTTTCACAAGTATATTTTATTCTATAAAAACTATTTTGTATATTTAATCTCTATCATCTTATAAAATAATTTCCTTATGCTCAATTTCTTGAAGCAACATTCCTGGGTTAAACAGTACAGTAAACCTTATTTTTTTTTATCCATCCTGTAAAAACAGCTCTAAGAAGGCTCTGTCCTTTTATACTACTACCAGAAATATATCAATATGCTTATTACAACATACAGACTCTAAACAATGTACTTTTTATAATTTACTTGGTCTTTGACTAGTTGATAGGAGAAAACATTACCAAATGTTCTTTTATATGTGTACTGTTGATTATTATGAAAGCTAATAAAATTTTTAATATATTTATTGGTCATTTATATTTATTCTTTATTAAATTGCCCATATTATTTATTAATTTTTCTATTAGGTGACCAACTCCTTATTGATTTCAAGGGGCATGAAAATGATGAGTATACTAAAACATTGCCTACGATATATATTGTCAATATATGTTTTTTGTCTTTTGTCATTAATGAAAAATGAATGCTTGGGGTACCTGGGTGGTTCAATCAGTTAAGTGTCCAACTCTTGATTTCAGCTCAGGTCATAAGCTTACAGACTGTGAGTTCACGCTCCACTTCAGGCCTGGACTGACAGAGTATAGCCAGCTTGGGATTCTCTCTCTCCCTGCCTCTCTGCCCCTTTCATGCTTGTTCATTATCTCTCTCTCTCTTTCTCTCTCTCTCTCTCTCTGTCTCTCAAAATAAATAAGCTTTTAAAAAAATTTTAAAAAGTGTATGCTTATGGAAGTTTTTGTTTGCCTGCAGGTTGAGATTTTTCATACAGAAGTTTCCAAATATTTACATAACCACATTCAACAATCTTTACACTTGTGATGCTTTCTGCTCAATTGTGCATGAATGTGCCCACGCATGTGCAATAGATAAAATCCCAATACCCAACTTCATAGTTAATGGTAAAGCAAAACTATTCCTTTTTAAATTTTTTTTTCAACGTTTATTTATTTTTGGGACAGAGAGAGACAGAGCATGAACGGGGGAGGGGCAGAGAGAGAGGGAGACACAGAATCGGAAACAGGCTCCAGGCTCTGAGCCATCAGCCCAGAGCCTGACGCGGGGCTCGAACTCACGGACCGCGAGATCGTGACCTGGCTGAAGTCGGACGCTTAACCGACTGCGCCACCCAGGCGCCCCAAAACTATTCCTTTTTTTTCACAGGACAGTCACTTGTCAAAACTTATCCTTTCTTCTATGGTTTGGTCACTCTCATCTTCATTCCTCTTGTTTAAAGTATACTAAATTAATTTGCCAGGATTCTTCACACTTTCTATCCATACAACTCTACTAATATAATGACTTTAAGGATGGCTCCTGTGTGTTTCTTCAATTTATTTAAAACAAAAATATCTGTCAGAAAGTATCCAAAGTTTGTGGTATATTCTTTGCAACGTTCATTATTTTCAGGATGAATAAGCATCTATCATCAATAATATGAAAAGTCATATCTATCTACTACACAGTACCATTAAGCCCTTAAGACTGTTGCCATATTTTGTTTGTTTCACTTATCTGTTTTTTTGCTTACCTGTTTGTCATGCTGTTTTAATTGCTTTCTACTTTAAAATATAGTATATTATCTAGTATGAAAAATGTTTCCACATTAGTTTGTTTTTTCCAAAAAATATTATAGTATATCACACATTTATCCCTCCAGATTAATTTTAGAACTATTTTCCAACATGTATTGTAAAGTGAGAAGTTAAAGGAAGTTGACAGTACTTGTGACTTTGATAGAAAAGAGTTGCAAAGAAATATTTAAAGAAAAGTGACATAATTAAAATGTTGAGAATCCCTATATAAAAAGCAAATGTTTTGCCATTTATTAAAATTTCATTTATGTTCTTAAATAGAATTTAATACTTGTTTCAGTATGATCCCTGCATAATACTTTCTAATTTTATGCACAGGGATTTTATATCATTACTCTTGTCATGATTATGAGCTAGATTATTTCTCCAATATATTTTATAAATAATAATTATTGGTATATGTTAAAGGTTATCATTTATTTGTTTGCAATTGGCTACATCACCTAACTCTTATTATTTCTAATAGTTTCTCAATTGATTTTTAAATATTTCCTAAATGGCTAATCAAGCTATCAATACATCATACTATTTTATCCTCTTTTCTTATATACATAACATTTATATATTTTTTTGGTTAATTCCATTGGCTCCATTGTCTAAGCAATGCTGCAATAGTAAAAATTGACAACTTTGTCTTGCTCATGAAATTAAAAGAACCATTTTTTTTTTTACTAGTAGGTATGAATTGTGGTACTGGTGATTTTTATCTCCTTATGAATCTGACTTATGTTAAGGAAGCATTTGTCGAATTTACCAGACCTTTCTACATTTTTTCTTCCTAACTTGACACCACTCCTTAAATTTTGGATGTTTATAAATGGCTTTCTGAATGTTTCTTCAATTCATTTCAAAGTGTAAAATATCTGGCCAAAATTATCCCAGATACTTTACATTATGATAAACTCTATGCACTTAACATTTTCTATTTTCAGATTTGGCAAAGTTCCATTACCATAGCATTATTTTTTATTTCTCTTAGGTCACTGTGTTTTGTTTGAGGAAATGTTTAGTTTTAGTTTTAAGTTGTTGTTTTCAAATTGTTTTTGCATTACTTCATTTCTTGGAAGTCAAAATATAAGCTTTTCTTTTTTTAACTCTGCAGATAGACTAACATAATTTGGAAAGTAGAATACTTAAGCTTATATTCAATTATAAGTAGATTACTAGAAACAATGAGCAGCAAGGTATAAAAGACTTCAGTCTTCTCATGCCTTATATATTTTGAAAATTAAGGTGCATATTATAGCATAATACCATCTTAATTCATTAAACAATTATGAGAAGACACTTTTCAGAGTCATATATCCCTATTTTCAATAATATCCCACGGCGTTTTATGTTACAAGAATCAATGAAGGAAGAAAAAATCTTATAGAAACCATTTCGATAATTTGAACTCCTTAGAAGTTTTAAAGAAATGGATGGAAGGAATCCATCACTGTGTTAAACATCTTTTTAATTCATATTGTTCATCTTCAAAATTTTAAAGAAAGATAATACGAGTTCTATACAGTGTTTCAATTGTTACATCATGAAACAAAACCATTTTTTTATCAACACTAAAGGGATTCTTCCAATTTTTCACCTAATTTCCAAATTTTTCTATGTCCCTATAGCTGTTATTGAGGAAAACAATCTTCAAATTTCTTAGTGATAATTTTGAACCACCATGATATTCCTTTTCAAAAGGTATTAATAAAGGAGTCATTGAAAATCAGGAACCTAGACCATGTAATTTAGAATTAAAGATGTACAATTTTTTAATATTTATTTTTAGAGAGAGAGAGAGAGAGAGAGAGCGAGCACAAGCTGGGGAGGGGCAGAGAGAGAAAGGAAGAAAGAGAATCCTAAGAAGATGACAGCAGAGTGTGACACTGGGCTCAAACTCATGAACCATGAGATCATGACCTGAGGCAAAATCAAGAGTCTTTCCCTTAACCAACTGATGCACCCAGGTGTCCCTAAATATATACAATTCTGTCAATACCTCAGCAGAGATCTAAATCTCAAAAATACAAAGAGCATCTAGAAGTTACAAGTGATGGAGGATAAGTTACTAGAAATCATACTGACAGACAAAAGTAGTTTCAGTGAACCTGGGCCATGAATGTATTGGTGGGAAATAACTAAGCGAAGTGAGTTTGCATTATGAAGAGAAAACATTATCTTTTGTATTCCAGGAGCCCACAAGACCAATGGAAGTAGTAGCATTCTCAGAATATCCCAAAGGAGACCTTCAATTGTAGCCAAACCATGAACTTTCTGGTTATTGGGAACTTTGCTAAAATTACCATCAGATTTGATTGTGTATTTCAATAGATATCCCTTACAATAAATTTTAAGCTATGAAAGTCATCACTGGTAAGGTTACCAAAAACCAAAGGATCAGTAGATAATATTCTTATGTCCAACCCAGTGACACCAAATAAGAACTCTTAAAGGTAAAATGATATTGTCCTTGCCAAATTGGAACTATAGATAATATATGATGCTTAATAAGAAGACCTGGAGTTTCCTCTGAAAACCCTCTGAAATTAGAAATCAGTAATACTATACATTGTCTGTAAGAAGTCAGAGTCCATGATTGTCTTCTAAATGGATCATAATATTCTTGAAGAACACTTGTTTTCAGCTATCTGAAATTAAAATGTACAATTTACAAATTATTGTCATCTGGTTCAAAGTTAATGGCTGGGTGCTTAAACTATCAAGAAAGATTTAAATAATCTAAGTGTGTGATCACCATTATTTCTTGAATCCTATCTTGTTCCATGGTTTTGGAAGACCCCTGAATTGTGACTGAAGCTTCAAAGAGAATTATCACAACTGGATGTCAAAGCCCAAAGTGCAGACATAAAGATCCTCCTGGCATAATGAAGTCATGTGAAAGTTAAACTTTTCAAGGCCATAAAGAAAAATTGAAGGGACAAAGTTTCAAAAGTAACTGTCTAGTTAAAAATTACTCTTGGGGCGCCTGGGTGGCGCAGTTGGTTAAGCGTCCGACTTCAGCCAGGTCACGATCTCGCGGTCCGGGAGTTCGAGCCCCGCGTCGGGCTCTGGGCTGATGGCTCAGAGCCTGGAGCCTGTTTCCGATTCTGTGTCTCCCTCTCTCTCTGCCCCTCCCCCGTTCATGCTCTGTCTCTCTCTGTCCCAAAAATAAATAAACGTTGAAAAAAAAAATTAAAAAGAAATTACTCTTAAATTACCTTTAAATATGGAGGGGAGGAGTCAGGGTACACTACCTACACTCTCCTTTTATTAAAGTTAATATTTAATAGGTTGTTTCTGATATATGTAGATGAGCCAATAATGCAATTATAAGGAAAAAAAGGAAGAACTATATCAGAGTGAAGTCAAAAAGGAAGAAAATGAGGAAGCTATGCATAAGCCAGATGTAACCAGTAGAATTATAATTCATTAGTTAACAGAAACTTTTCCTAGGAGCAGAGCAATAAAAGTCTGGAAAGCTTTAAATTGATGAGGTAAAAACAAGTGAATTTGAATCTATGAAAAAAAAGGAAGGAAAGGGGGAAGCAGGAAATGGGGGGGGATGGTCAGCACATAGGACAGAAAGGATATGACATCACAAAGCCCACTGGCTCAAAGCAGTTAGGAGCACTGTTTATCTGTTTGGGAAGTGAAAGGTGAAACTTCCCCTTAGAGACCTGTCCATGCCTTCTTCACTGGTTCTCCCAAACCCACATTAGTCCTAATTCCGCCATTCCTAATTCCCAAAAGAGTGAAGACAGGACTCATGAACATGGAAGACTCTGAAGAAAGCCCAACAGAGAAGCAAAGCCTGGTTCAAGGCACCTCAGTAACATTGAATAGTGACACTGGTACAGATAAAGTTCTTGCCTCACTAGAAGGCAAGAGGAAGCGGAAAGGGTACTTGCCAACTGAATCAGTGAAGATTCTCCGTGACTGGCTGTATGAACACCGGTTTAAGGCCTACCCTTCAGAAGCAGAGAAGCAAATGCTGTCTGAGCAGACTAATTTGTCTTTCCTACAGGTCTCAAACTGGTTTATCAATGCCCGCAGACGTGTTCTTCCAGAAATGCTTCAACAGGATGGAAACGACCCCAATCAGATCACCATGTACCACCAAATAGGCAAGTCTGCTGATATGACCCATAAGCAGAACACAGATTCATCTATACAGGCAAGGTCAGGGCCCAGAGATCCAGACAAGATGCAGTGGCTGCCCCTGAGCATCCCTGTAATTGACCAGCCATTGGAGGAGAAGCTGCTGGATCCAGAGTTGTCTACAGGCCAGAAGCTCACCCCAAAGGCCCAGCCAAAAAAAAAGGTCAAGATTTCTACTAATGAGCCTGTGCTTATGTCATCTTCCAAACCTGTGTTAACAGAAGAGTACAATGACTTCAGCAGCTTCCAGATGCTGGTCGATGTAGCCGTGCAAAAGGCTGCAGAACTGGAGTTACAGAAGAAGCAAGAATCCAATCCATGATATCCAATGTCCCTAAAATTATCAAGTAGTTAGTACCTTGTCTACAGCAGTAGATCCATCTCTGCTCCTCCAACTAATGAATAGTTTTATATTTTATAGAGACCTTTTCCTTCTAGGGGTTCCATAAGAACCATTACTAGCTATTGGGACACAATTCTGCTAGATATTTCAGTGTTTCCAGATGGACTTGTCATCATGATTAACACTAAAATAAAGATATCTTCTTTGCTTCTACTATCTCCTAGGTTTAAAGGCTTCAGACAATCAGACCAATATATCTGAGACTAGACACAGTACTGAGACATCTTCGGAAGCCTTGCTTTGGCTTTTCTAATCAGACTTTTTGATCCCAGGGTTGCTGCAAATACCACAGCACCAATATGTCTCCCTCTGTCTAACTTTCCTTGTTGATTAGCATGAAAAATGGAAAAGAAAGGCTCTATAAAAGATGAATATAACAACACTGGTGTCATTTTTTGTTGGAGTTTTTGTGAAAATTTCAACTTTATGTTTTTCTTTGTATAGTTTATTGACAATCTTCAGGAGTAGCTATTTTTTGTTTGCAGGCGGTAAACATAAGAGTCAAAATACAGTGAATTCATGAACATGTTACAGATAAGGGTGCACTCATATTTGGCATACTAGTGAAGAAGTATGCAGTAAGATATAAAAATTCTACATGGTAATTTTCAGTTGTTAGTTCCAGCATAGTTGTTTTCAGAGGATACTTTTTTGTTTAGTTTTTATTTATGTATTTATGTATTTATGTATTTATGTATTTATGTATTTATGTATTTATTTATTTATTTTTGAAGGGCTTAAACAAGTTTATTTTTCACAGTTCTGGAGGCTAGAAATCCAACATCAAGGTGCCAATTTGGGCACATTCTTATCAAGGCGCTCACCTCTTGGTTCATAGACAGCACCTCGTGTCCTTGTATGATTAAAGAGGCTAGTGCTCACTGAAGCATCTTTTATAAAGTCATTCACCCCATTCATGAGGTCTCCACTCTCATGACCTCAGCACCTCCTAAAACCTTATCTCTAATCCTATCATCTTTGGGATGACTTCAACACATTAATTTCAACATATGAATTTGGGGGAGACACAAACATATAGAAAATATTAGTTATATACACATATGTATGTATAAATATATACACACATATTAAATATAAAATATGTTAACATAAAATGCTAAATGTTAAATATATACATATTTAACATTTCAATTCCTGCTTATTGTCCTTAGGATAAAATAGGAATTTATATTTTAAACATTTTTTTTTAAATTTGAGCATAGTTGACATGTTATATTAGTTTCAGGTGTACAATATAGTGTTTCAACTTCTCTATATGCTATGCTCACCACAAGTGTAAGTTACCATCTGTCCCCATACACTATTACAATACCATTGATTATATTCCCTATGTTGTGCCTTTTATTACATGAATTATTTCATAACTGGAAGTCTGTACTCCCACTCCCCCTCACCCCTTTTGGCCCATCTCCCCTTATCTCTAGTAACCATCAGTTTGCTTTCTGTATTTATAAGCCTGACTGTAACTTTTGTTTGTTTATTTGCTTTGTTTTTTAGAGTCCACGTGTGAGTGAAATGATGTGATGCTTATCTTTCTCAGTCTTTACGTAACATAATACCTTCTATGTCCATCAATGTTGGAAATGACAAGATTTTTTTTTTATGTTATCCATTTGTCTATTGAAGGACACCTAGGTGGCTGCTGTATCTTGGCTAATATAAATAATGCTGAAATAGGGATAGGAGAGCATATATATTTGTGAATTAGTATTTTCATGTTTGTTGGGTATATACTTAGTAGTGAAATTACTGGATCATATAGTATTTATCTTTATAATTTTTTGAGAAAACTCCATGCTGTTTTTCAGAGTGGCTGTACAAACTTACATTCCCACCAATAGTGCATGAGGATACCTTTTTTCTCCACGACCTCACCAACACTTGTTCTTTCTTTCTTCTTTCTTTCTTTCTTTCTTTCTTTCTTTCTTTCTTTCTTTCTTTCTTCCTTTATTCTGACAAGCATGATGTGATGTCTCATTGTGGTTTTCATTTGCATTTCCATGAGAATTAGAGATGTTGAGCATATTTTCATGTGTCTCCTATCCATATATATGTCTCCTTTGGAAAAAATGTCTATCCAGGTCATCTGCACATTTTTACACTTATTTATTTTTGAGACAGAGCATGAATGGTGGAGGGTTAGAGAGAGAGGGAGAAATAGAATCTGAAACAGGCTCCAGGCTCTGAGCTATAAGCACAGAGCCCAACGTGGGGCTCGAGCTCATGGACCGTGAGATCATGAACTAAGCTGAAGATGGATGCTTAACTGACTGGGTCCCCAAGGCACCCCATTTGCACATTTTTTAAATACAGGTTGTTTGGTTTTTGGTAATCAGTTGTGTATGTTCTTAAATAGTTTGGATATTAGATCTTTATTGGAATTGTCATTCATAAATATCTTCTCCCATTCAGTAGACTGCCTTTTTGTTTTGTCAATGGTTTGCGATACTGTACAGATGATTTTTACATTTTATTTTCATTTCATTTTATTTTATTTTATTTTCTTAATATATGAAGTTTACTGTCAAATTGGTTTCCATACAACACCCAGTGCTCATCCCAAAAGGTGCCCTCCTCAATACCCACCACCCACCCTCCCCTCCCTCCCACCCCCCATCAACCCTCAGTTTGTTCTCAGTTTTTAAGACTCTCTTATGCTTTGGATTTCTTCCACTCTAACCACTTTTTTTTTCTTCCCCTCCCCCATGGGTTTCTGTTAAGTTTCTCAGGATCCACATAAGAGTGAAACCATGTGGTATCTGTCTTTCTCTGTATGGCTTATTTCACTTAGCATAACACTCTCCAATTCCATCCGTGTTGCTACAAAGGGCCAAATTTCCTTTTACTCATTGCCACGTAGTACTCCATTGTGTATATAAACCACAATTTCTTTATCCATTCATCAGTTGATGGACATTTAGGTTCTTTCCATAATTTGGCTATTGTTGAGAGTGCTGCCATAAACATTGAGATACAGGTGCCCCTATGCATCAGTACTCCTGTGTCCCTTGGGTAAATTCCTAGCAGTGCTATTGCTGGGTCATAGGATAGGACTATTTTTAACTTTTTGAGGAACCTCCACACTGTTTTCCAGAGTGGCTGCACCAGTTTGCATTCCCACCAACAGTGCAACAGGGTTCCCGTTTCTACACATCCTCGCCAGCATCTATATAGTCTCCTGACTTGTTCATTTTGGCCACTCTGACTGGCGTGAGGTGATATCTGAGTGTGGTTTTGATTTGTATTTCCCTGATGAGGAGCGACATTGAGCATCTTTTCATGTGCCTGTTGGCCACCTGGATGTCTTCTTTAGAGAAGTGTCTATTCATGTTTTCTGCCCATTTTTTCAATGGATTATTTGTTTTTCAGGTGTGGAGTTTGGTGGGCTCTTTATAGATTTTGGATACTAGCCCTTTGCCCCATATGTCATTTGCAAATATCTTTTCCCATTCCGTTGGTTGCCTTTTAGTTTTGTTGGTTGTTTCCTTTGCTGTGCAGAAGCTTTTTATCTTCATAAGGTCCCAGTAGTTCATTTATGCTTTCAATTCCCTTGCCTTTGGGGATGTGTCAATAAGACATTGCTGCGGCTGAGGTCAGAGAGGCTGCTTTCTCCTCTAGGGTTTTGATGGTCTCCTGTCTCACATTCAGGTCCTTTATCCATTTTGAGTTTATTTTTGTGAATGGTGTGAGAAAGTGGTCTAGTTTCAACCTTCTGCATGTTGCTGTCCAGTTCTCCCAGCATCATTTGTTAAAGAGACTGTCTTTTTTCCATTGGATGTTCTTCCCTGCTTTGTCAAAGATGAGTTGGCCATACGTTTGTGGGTCTAGTTCTGGGGTTTCTGTTCTATTCCATTGGTCTGTGTGTCTGTTTTTGTGCCAATACCATGCTGTCTTGATGATGACAGCTTTGTAGTAGAGGCTAAAGTCTGGGATTGTGATGCCTCCTTCTTTGGTCTTATTCTTCAAAATTACTGTGGCTATTTGGGGCCTTTCATGGTTCCATATGAATTTTAGGATTGCTTGTTCTAGTTTCGAGAAGAATCCTGGTGCAATTTTGATTGGGATTGCATTGAATGTGTAGATAGCTTTGGGTAGTATTGACATTTTGATAATGTTTATTCTTCCAATCCATGAGCACGGAATGTACTTCTATTTCTTTTTATCTTCTTCAATTTCCTTCATAAGCTTTCTATAGTTTTCAGCATACAGATCTTGTACATCTTTGGTTAGATTTATTCCTAGGTATTTTATGCTTCTTGGTGCAATTGTGAATGGGATCAGTTTCTTTATTTGTCTTTCTGTTGCTTCATTATTAGTGTATAAGAATTAGTGTATAATCAGTTGGATTTCTGATTCTGATTTCTGTACATTGATTTTGTACCCTGCAACTTTGCTAAATTCATGTATCAGTTCTAGCAGACTTTTGGTGGAGGCTATCGGATTTTACAGGTATAGTATCATGTCATCTACAAAAAGTGAAAGCTTGTCTTCATCTTTGCCAATTTTGATGCCTTTGATTTCCTTTTGTTGTCTGATTGCTGAAGCTAACACTTCCAACACTCTGTTAAACAACAGCGGTGAGAGTGGACATCCCTGTCGTGTTCCTGATCTCAGGGAAAAAGCTCTCAGTCTTTCCCCATTGAGGATGATGTTAGCTGTGGGCTTTTCATAAATGGCTTTGATGATCTTTAAGTATGTTCCTCCTATCCCGACATTCTCGAGGGTTTTTATTAAGAAATGTTGCTGAATTATGTCAAAGGCCTTTTCTGCATCGATTGACAGGATCATATGGTTCTTCTCTTTTCTTTGATTAATGTGATGTATCACATTGTTTGACTTGCGAATGTTCAAGCAGCCCTGAATCCCAAGAATAAATCTCAGTTGATCACGGTGAATAATTCTTTTTATATACTGTTGAATTCGATTGGCTAATATCTTATTGAGAATTTTTGTATCCATATTCATCAGGGATATTGGTCTGTAGTTCTCTTTCTTACTGGGTCTCTGTCTGGTTTAGGAATCAAAGTAATACTGGCTTCATAGAATGAGTCTGGAAGTTTTCCTTCCCTTTCTATTTCTTGGAATAGCTTGAGAAGGATAGGTATTATCTCTGCTTTAAACGTCTGGTGGAAATCCCCTGGGAAGCCATCTGGTCCTGGACTCTTATTTGTTGGGAGATTTTTGATGACTGATTCAATTTCTTCACTGGTTATGGATCTGTTCAAGCTTTCTATTTCCTCGTGACTGAGTTTTGGAAGCATGTGTGTGTTTAGGAATTTGTCCATTTCTTCCAGGTTGTCCAGTTTCTGGCATGTAATTTTTCATAGTATTCCCCGATAATTGTTTGTATCTCTGAGGGATTGGTTGTCATAATTCCATTTTCATTCATGATTTTATCTATTGTGTCATCTCCCTTTTCTTTTTTGAGAAGGCTGGATAAAGGTTTATCAATTTTGTTTATTTTTTCAAAACAGCAACTCTTGGTGTCGTTGATTTGCTCTACAGTTTTTTCAGATTCTATATGGTTTCTTTCTGCTCTGATCTTTATTATTTCTCTTCCTTTGCTGGGTTTAAGCTGTCATGCTGTTCTGCTTCTATTTCCTTTAGGTGTGCTGTTAGATTTTGTATTTGGGATTTTTCTTGTTTCTTGAGATAGGCCTGGATTGCAATGTATTTTCTTCTCAGGACTGCCTTTGCTGCATCCCAAAGCATTTAGTCTGTTGTATTTTCATTTTCGTTTGTTTCCATATATTTTTTAATTTCTTCTCTAATTGCGTGGTTGACCCATTCATTCTACAGTAGGGTGTTCTTTAACCTCCATGCTTTTGGAGGTTTTCCAGACATTTTCCTGTAGTTGATTTCAAGCTTCATGGCATTGTGGTCTGAATGTATGTATGGTATGATTTCAATTCTTGTATACTTATGAAGGGCTGTTTTGTGACCCAGTATGTGATCTATCTTGGAAAATGTTCCATGTGCACTCAAGAAGAAAGTATATTCTGTTGCTTTGGGATGCAGAGTTCTAAATAGATCTGTCAAGTCCATCTGATCCAATGTTTCTTTCAGGGCTCTTGTTTCTTTATTGACCGTGTGTCTAGATGATCTGTCCATTTCTGTAAGTGGAGTGTTAAAGTCCCCTGCAATTACCACATTCTTATCAAGAAGGTTGCTTTTGTTTGTGAGTAATTGTTTCATATATCTGGGTACTCCTGTATTCGGCACATAGACATTGATAATTGTTAGCTCTTCCTGATGGATAGACCCTGTGATTATTATATAATGCCCTTCTTCATCTCTTGTTACAGCCTTTAATTTAAAGTCTAGTTTGTCTGATATAAGTATGGCTACTCCAGCTTTCTTTTGGCTTCCAGTAGCATGATATATAGTTCTCTAATCCCTCACTTTCAATCTGAAGGTGTCCTCAGGTCTAAAATGATTCTCTTTTAGACAGCAAATAGATGGGTCTTGTTTTTTTTATCCATTCTGATACCCTATGTCTTTTGATTGGCGCATTTAATCCATTTACATTCAGTGTTATTATAGAAAGATATGGGTTTAGAATCATTGTGATGTCCATAGGTTTCATGCTTGTAGTGATGTCTCTGGTAGTTTGTCTCACAGGATCCCCCTTAGGGTCTCTTGTAGGGCTGGTTTAGTGGTGACGAATTCCATCAGTTTTTGTTTGTTTGGGAAGACCTTTATCTCTCCTTCTATTCTAAATGACAGACTTGCTGGATAAAGGATTCTTGGCTGCATATTTTTTCTGTTCATCATATTGAAGATCTCCTGCAATTCCTTTCTGGCCTGCCAAGTTTTTTTAGAGAGATGGTCACGAGTCTCAAAGGTCTCCCATTATATGTTAGAGCACGTTTATCCCTAGCTGCTTTCAGAATTTTCTCCTTATCCTTGTATTTTGCCAGTTTCACTATGATATGTCATGCAGAAGATCAATTCAAGTTAAGTCTGAAGGGAGTTCTCTGTGCCTCTTGGATTTCAATGCCTTTTTCCTTCCCCAGATCAGTGAAGTTCTCAGCTATTATTTCTTCAAGTACACCTCAGCACCTTTCCCTCTCTATTCCTCCTCTGGAATACCAAGTATGCGTAGATTATTTCTCTTTAGTGCATTCCTTAGTTCTCTCATTCTCTCCTCATACTCCTGGATTTTTTTATCTCTCTTTTTCTCAGCTTCTTCTTTTTCCATAATTTTTTCTTCTAGTTCACCTTTTCTCTCCTCTGCCTCTTAAATCCGAGCCGTGGTTGTCTCTATTTTATTTTGCAGCTCACTGATAGCTTTTTTTAGCTCCTAATGGCTGTTCCTTTGTCCCTTTATCTCTGTAGTAAGAGATTCTCTGCTGTCCTTTATACTGTTTTCAAGCCCAGAGATTAATTTTATGACTATTATTCTAAATTCACTTTCTGTTATTTTGTTTAAATCGTTTTTGATCAGTTTGTTAGCTTTTGTTATTTTCTGAAGGTTTTTTTGAGGGGAATTCTTCCGTTTCGTCATTTTGGATACTCCCTGGAGTGGTGCGGAACTGGGACACTTCCCCTGTGCTGTCTTGAATAACTTGCATTGGTGGGCGGCGCCGCAGTCAGACCTGATGTCTGCCCTCAGCCCACCACTGGGGCCATAGTCAGACTGGTGTGTGCCTTCTCTTTCCCTCTCCTAGGGGCGGGACTCACTGTGGGGTGGGGTGGCCCCTCTGGGCTACTTGCACACTGCCAGGCTTGTGGATCTGGCATATTAGCTGGGGTGGATCGGCAAGGTGCACATTGGCAAGAGGGGCAGGCTCAGCTTACTTTTCCTTCAGAGATCCTCTTCGGGAGGGGCCCTGTGGCACCGGGAGGGAGTCAGACCTGCCAGAGGGATGGATCCACAGAAGCACAGAATTGGGTGTTTGTGTGGTGCAAGCAAGTTTCCTGGCAGGAACTGGTTCCCTTTGGGATTTTGGCTGGGGGATGGGCGAGGGAGATGGTGCTGGCCAGTGCCTTTGTTCCCAGCCAAGCTGCGCTCTGTCATCCGGGGCTTAACAACTCTCTCTCCCATTGTCCTCCAGCCCTCCCATTCTCTGAGCAGAGCTATTATCTTATAACCTTCCAGATATTAAGTTCCGCTTGTTCCTAGAACACTCTCCGTCTGTCCCCTCCGCTTTTGCCAGGCAGTCTCCAGGGAGCTGCGCTGCTGGAGGGCTGCCCCTCCGCCCCGGCTCCTTCCCGCCAGTCCGTGTAGTGGGCACCGCCTTGCCGCCCTTCCTACCCTCTTCCGTGGACCTCTCGTCTAGGCTTGCATCCAGAGAATCCATTCTCCTAGTCTTCTGGCGATTTTCTTGGTTATTTAGGCAGGTTTGGGTGGAATTTAAGTGATCCACAGGACGCGGTTAACTCAGAGTCCTCCTACGCAACCATCTTCCCAGAAGCCCCCTGTGTTTAGTTTTAAACCGCAATTAAATACCAGTAATGAAACAACATTTGCTTGGAAATGTATACATTTATTTTTCTTAAAATATTATTGTCATCATTTTCTCCAATTTTTATGTTTTTTTATTGTTTGGAACTTTCATTTTTCCAAGCAGGAATTTAATTTTACATAAGTCGGATACTGGGAGCACTGTTAGTAGCTTTCAGGATATTATCTTGAGCTTGGTTGGACTGCAGAATAAGGATTATTTCATTAACCTTGGCACAGAGGAACTCAGGATATTTGAGCATATAAAGAATTTCAGCATCATCCATTTCCAGCAGTATTTGAGAGAATTTCCCAGCCAAAGTTGGGTGAATGGATTGAACCAGAGTAACCAGCTTTTCACCCAAAATATTCTTCTGAGTAGTAATTTGATGCCCACACAGATACATTTGACATATCATGACCAACAGGGATGGGCTTCTGGATGGATGCTGGCCTTCCTACTTTAAATTTAAGAGGCTTGCAGACTCCTGCAATACCAGTAACTTTCTTGAATCTTTGGTTTGCATGTGATCCCAAAGAAGAAGTTTGAGGTTAAACAGCCATGGTCAGGGTTGTTGTACTGGTGATTTGATAGGCTGATTTGATCCCTGGCACTTGTGGTGGTATTAAGGTGCTGACTAATGGCTTATGTCCTACTGCTGTGTGGATAGCATAATGTATATTCTGAGATAGATGACGTTTGTCCCTGAACACAGGCTTGCAAAGATGTGCACTGCACAGTGACACCGAGGAAGAATCGACATGAAGTTATTTGATGGTGTTGTATTTCAATAGTTGATTATAGGATTATCTTCATCTCTCAGAGCTGAGATTCTCTCCATGTAGTTCTTGGTGAGGAAAGCATGGCACTCATCCTTACTCTGTGCAATAGCCACATACAGTGGTTTGGTGATCACAATTTTCCCATTCACTTCCATGACAGCTTTATTAGCTTCCTCAGGAGTTGTATGCCAAACAAAACCAAAGCCTTTGCTGTGGCCTGCCTCCATCATGACCCTGGCACTAGAGATTGTCCCAAAGAGAGAGAATTCTCTTCTCAGTTGTTTGTCATCAATTTCGTCTTCAAGATTTTTCACATAGAGGTTAGCCCCCTTGCCCTTGGTGAGTTTACCCTGCTTTATTTTTTCAAATTTGTGTTTTAGTTCATAGTGTCTCTCCAGTTTGTTCTGGGCTCTACCAACATAAATTTGATTTCCATTAAGGGCTTTTCCATTCATTTCTTCAATGACTTTCTTTGCATCTTCACAATTCTCAAAACTCACAAATCCAAACCCTTTGGATTTTCCACTTTCAAAAGTCATAACTCTGATACTTAATACAGAACCAAACTCACCAAAAATTTCTCTAAGGCATTCATCATCTACATCATCTCCAAAATTCTTGATGTAACACTGGTAAATATATTTGCTTTAGCTCTGAGCTCTGCTTCCCTTTTTTTGCGAGGTTTAAACTGCCCAAAAAAACTCGCCTACCTTTCAACAGAATACCATTAATCTTTGCAACAGCCCTTTCAGTAGCATCTGGTTTCTCAAAATGCACAAATCCAAAATCCCTTGATCCACTTTCATCAGTTACTACTTTACAAGAAAGAATGTTTCCAAAGACAGAACATGTATCATAAAGGGACTTATTAACAATAAATGGCAAGATTTTTAATGAATATATTGCCCACTCCACTCTTACGAAGTGATAGGTCATGCTGGGGCCACATAATAAGCAGTAGTTTGCCATTCATAATATCAAAGTTCATAGTGTTCAGAGCCCACTCAGTATCAGCCTGCACCAAGAAGTTTATATACGCTTAGCCCAGGGAGTGGCGTGTTACCTCATCGCGGCACACCCGAATGGAAAGGATAGGCCCAGCTCTAAGGAATTTCCCATACAACATTGCCTCATTCACTTCAGGGTGCAAGTCTCTGACATAGAGTGTGGACATTTCGAAGTGGGTAACTGAAGCATTCATCTTGAGTTAGATCTTGAGTGAGAGCTCCATCAGGCACCAACACTGGAACTCTCTCAGTGGGAGATAGTCAATCAAAGGAGGAATTGAGGCCAGGAATGCTCTTTTTGGCCTCAGCCACAGTTGCAGCTGGAGCTCAGCCGTGGGAAACTGAGACTATGGGCCTCGGTTATGGTGAGTCATGAACATTGCCTATAGATACGTGTAGTGTGCCTGATTGTGATGCAGTCTGTGCTAGTTCAACGTCACGTGCATAGGCGTCATAAGCCAAGGGGATGAAGGCAGGCAGGCAGCTTTCATGTCATGTTTTGTCTGATGGCTAAACCCAGAAGTTACTTTGCTCAGCCGCCTTAGGCGCCCAATGGTAGTGGCCACAACTGTTCCACGGGCTACTTGGATGCAAGAGATGCATCTCCAGGCAGTGAAAAGCAGGTGCTTCAGTGTTCTTTGTCTAACTTGCCTTACTTTTTCTTATCACAAACATTCCACCTTCACTCCTCTCTTCCCCAGCTCCTCTCCACTTCTCACCATCTGTCCTCTGCTCCATCCTTCTCCATCATTCCCAACCCTTCATGCTTATGCGTGCGTGTGTGTGTGTGCTTTCTCTTTTAAGGGTTTTCTGGGGCATGCCAAAGGGGAAGGGTCCATGTGTTTAAAAAAATCTCCACGTGGACTCATTGCTGTAACAGCTTGGTGGTGTTTAGGTTTTAAGGTTTGTTTGTAAACTATTTAAAAAACTTAACGGAAGTCTATGGCGGAGGGGAAGGAAAAAAAAAAAAAAGAGGTTAGAGAGGGAGAGAGCCAAAGCATAAGAGACTCTTAAAAACTGAGAACAAACTGAAGGTTGATGGGGGGTGGGAGGGAGGGGTGGGTGGGTGATGGGTATT
>NW_024420361.1:1786979-1832449 GCF_014898765.1 Herpailurus yagouaroundi
AAAAATAAATAAATAGCCCACTGAGGAAGCCTCAAAAAATAAAATAAAAAACTTTTTCTGTAATCAAATGAAATACAGAGTTCACTATTTTCTGTAGTAGCTTCAAAATTATTTAGGCCTGTTATTGCTTATATTAGGTATTAAAGTTTTGCTTTAGAATAAATGCTAGCAGCTTAAACCTTAAATTTTCTGGCATGTCTGAGGTACGATAAATTTCATGGATAATAAAATTTTTAAGAATTGAACTATGAGTAGGAAAGTGTCGTGTTTAGAGCACAATGAAAGCACACTTTATTATTGGTCTGTCTTGAATTAACTAATGGAAATTTGCTGATGTACTATTACAGTTTTACATATAAAAATTAGTAAGAGAGAATTAAGGCTTAGTAAAAAGAATTGAGATTAATTCTCTAAACTACTCACTGATCATCCTGTTTGGGGAATTCCTGTACATATGTGTCAAATGGTAATGGAATTTGGACACAAGTTTAGGAAATCAGCAATAATTCCCTAATTTTCTAATAATTCCTTAAACTCTAAAAAGGTATGTTCTTTTCGGGTTGCTTCCAAAAATAACCTTCATGTGACAAAATAGAGATTTTTTTTTCTCATTATATAGCTCCTTTTGTATTTAATTTTCTTTTATTCTAATAGGTTTGTGTGAAAGATTATTTGCAAAGTGTCTGTAAGGCAAAGAGGTAATATTAAGCAATAGTGCTTTATGATAGATGTGCTATCATGCAAACTGTTGTTTTTAGATACATAGCATCTCTTAATGTCCTAAAGAAAATGAAATATTACATATCAATATCTGATCAGTGACTGTATAAAATACATTAGTGGCTTTTCTTTTTTTAGCTACTTTTAATCAATGCTCATTTATAATATAGCTTAAAAAGATGGAATGTTTTTAGGCTGTTTTTTTTTTTCCTTTTTTCAGGCTGTTCCTATTGGAAAATGGCAGTGAAACTTTAATGTCAAAAGTACAAGACAATAGTTTCAGGTTAGTAAAATTGTTTTCATGATAGTTGAAATTTATATAAAATTGGGTTGATTTCTTCTCCTTTCTTCTAAATATGTTCCTTAAAGACAAATTTGGAAAATAGTTTTTAATGAATCGTGTGTTTTTGTAACACAGCGCTTAAGATATCATGGCTAATGAGAAATACCAGTAGGGAAGTAAATAAATTATCTTTCTACCCTTCAAAATCATCTAGCTTTAAGAGTTAAATTGACATGAGGCAAATTAATGGGAGAAAAAAAAAAACAACAACAGGGTTTAATTATGTGTGCACAGAGGCCCAATAATGAAATTGAGATCCAGACATATGAACAAGGCAGATAGATAGTTTTTATACAGTCACTTAGATAAAGAGACAACAGATCTGTGAGGAATTTACAGGAAAATGAAAACTTAACTTTGAGAGCTTCAATTAGTAAGAAATTCTAAATGGAATTTGGGATGGGGTAGTAAATTAGTAAAAAGTAATTAGAGTTGTTTATACAGCCTTCTCTACTGTAAATTTCCCATCTCTGGTGATAAGGATATCTCTTTACTTTTTGGTACAAAAAGGATACTTTTTACATGGGAGATTTATTTCTTGCTTTCTGGAAACAAAAATGGGGAAGTCAGAGTGTTCTTCTTTCATTGGCTATATTTTATGTAATTTTTATTTAAAATAATCAATATTCTAGTGCATTTTGAGAAAGCTTGTCATTGGCCTCTGAATACCTCTTCTTTGATATTTTTTTCTTTTTATAATTCCTCCTGGACTGCTCTGTGCTATCGCCATGAATTTTTATACATTGCAAACAAATCTCTGTAAAATGATTAAAATTAATGACATTGAATGTCTGATGCATGATAAGTTCCAAAGTGAGGAAAATAATCAAACAACAAGCTCTCAAATCTTTATACTGTGAATGATGAATTAATAGTTTTAGCTAGAAAAAAATGAATTGCTAAAATATACTTGTATATTTATAGTTCACATTTTCCACTAAAACTATAAAATATAATGTACTTTTTTTGAGGATATAAAGTTTCCACTTAAGTTATGAATGTGAATGAGCACTTCTGAATGAGATAAGGTTTTTCTGGAGAGGTATTCAAGGCTACCTGGCTGGAAGCCAGAAATATAATTTCCTGGTTATCCTCTAACTTACAAAGACAATCCTTATCTTCTTTGTGCCTACTGTAAGAATATTATTAGAATGACTGTGAATACTTACTTAGGTATTGGTAAAGTTTTTATGACTATATAGACACAACTGGTGACACAACTCTGTTACCTTTTGGGTTGTACTTCACCTTTCTTTTTTTCCAAACAAAGGTTTTTTGACAAATCAAGGTAGGTTATTAAAATAAATATCCTATATTACATAATATCCTTACTTGAAATTTTACATTCATATTTCATATTACTTATAAACTATAAGTTTCTCAAAAATTTTAAAAATTGTCAGCAGGTTAATATTTTTGATTCAATAAAAATTTATTAAAATATTAATTTTTTATTCTAAATTTTAGGACAATATTGGGAAACTCCTCTTTTCCAGGAGACTGTGTGAAACATTCACAACCAAGGTAGGTATCAATCAAAAATTTTTTAGTAGATTCTCTTTAGTTTTCACCAAAAGTAAAATGAAGAAATGACCAGATATTACTGGGATGGGTTTCTTGGCCCTTCAATAGTAAAGTGTCTCTGTTTAACTGTTGAACTTTGTTCTAGGGCTTTCCAGAGAACAGAACAAAAACAACAACAACAACAACAAAAAACCTCAAATGGAGGTGGATAAGATATATCTATATCTGTGTATCTTTATCTTTATCTATCTATGTATCTATATCTATAATCTATCCATATCTGTGTCTATATATATCTATATCCTTCTACATATCTATCTACCTATTTATAGAAGAGACAGAGGAAGAAGGAGAGGGAATGAAAGTGACAGAGGAGGAGACAGTGCGAGGAGAGTCAGAGATTTATTTCACAGAATTGGATCATGTAATTTAGGGGCCTAGAAAGTCCAAATTCTGCAGAATAGGCTTAAGGACTGGTGACACAGGGAAGTGTGTTGTTGCAAGAGTTAAAAGCAATCTGGAGGCAAAATTGCTTGCTTTTTGAGGGACCTCCATCTTCTTTCCTTGAGGCCTTGAACTAATTGGATGAAGCCCACACACATTATGTAGGATAATCTGCTTTACTTAGAGTCTACTGATTTAAAAGTTAATGTCATCTAAAAAATACCTTCACCCTAATATCTAGATATTTGGTGTTTGACAAATATCTGGGTATTTAACAATTTAACACATAAAAATTACCATCACACCTATTTTGCTCACCCACATCTTCTCTGGCAACCACCAGTTTGTTCTCTATATTTAAGAATCTGTTGTTTGTTCACTTTTTCAGATTTGTCTTTCTCTGTAAAACTTATTTAATTTAGCATAATACCCTTTAGATTCATCCATGTTGTCACAAATGGCAAGATGTCATTCCTTTTTATGGTCAACTAATAGTCTATTGTATAAACATACTATGCATTCTTCATCCATCTATCAACAGACACTTGCGTTCCTTCCAATATCTAGCTACTATAAATAATGCTACAAAAAACATAAGAGTGCATATAACTTTTCAAGTTAGTATTTTCATATTTTTGTTTTCGTTTGCAACTACCCAGTAGTGGAATTGCTGGATCATATGGTATTTCAATTTTTAAATTTTAAGGAGTCTTTATACTGTTTCCACAGTGGTTGCACCAAATTACATTCCCACTGACAGTGCATGAATGTTCCCTTTTTTTTACATCCTTGACAACACTTGTTACTTCTTGTCTTTTTGGTAGTAGCCATTCTGACTGGTGTGAGATGATATATCGTTGTATTTATTTGTATTTTCCTGATGGTGATTGATGCTGAGCATCTATACATGTGACTGTTTGTCATCTGTATGTCTTCTTAAAAAATATATATCTCTTCAAGTCTGCTGCCATTTTTAAATCAGATTTTTTTTTTGCTTTTATGGTATTGAGGGGATTAGGAAGTACAAACTTGCAGTTACAAAATAAACATCATGGAGATGAAAAGTACAGCATAAGGAATATAGTCAATAATATGCCATAATATTGTATGGTGACAGATGGTGACCATGATTATTGTGTTGAACATTGAGTAATTTGTAAAATTGTTTAATCAGTATGTCATACTCCTGAAACTAATACACCAAATTACATTGGTGCATTTGGTACATTGGTATAGTTGGTGTCAACTATACTTCAATATATATAAAAAAAGGAACCATCACAAATTTTCAGTTTCAAGCAGAGATTCAAGACCAGACTGACATTTTTTAGAGGAGTAGGGAACAAGAGAGTTGCCCAAAGTTAAGCACAATGGACAAGAACTTTCATCTGTTGAGTTAAACCATTTTATATGACGTTATCAATGGCTTAGGTTCTAGGAAATCTTTAGAAAATGTAGTGTTTTGTGCAAGTAAAATAATGGATAGCCAAGGCAGTTGACCTCCCCTTCAAAACATTATATCTACAGTATATTGTATTCCCCATGTAGAGTCACTTTTATGCCTATTTCCTCTACCCATTCTTTGCCAGGGTTGCTATGGAATAAAACTTATTCAGATCTCACATGGAGTGCAGATGATACTGTTAACACCAGCCTATCAGTGTTTCTTAGAACTGGGAATGTCTGAGGCTTTAATTCCCAGGAATTGGCATATACAACTTGAATCAGAGATCTTGAAGGTAGGGCCACAAATATCTCAGAGCTCATTTGACATTGGATTGACTTTGCAGCAGGATACAACATCTATAATAAAATTATATAGCAGAACAGAACAACAGAATCAACATTGGGTCACTGCTCTATGCTTGTTACCATGTTTTACCCATATTGTAACAGAATCTCTGTAAGGTGGTTAATATCCCCATGTTATAAATGGGAGAACTGAGGTGCGATGATTGATAGCTTACCCATTTTCACATAGCTCTTAAATATGAGAACCTCAATTCGAATCCAGGTTTTTCCAACTAAAGAATATAGTGATGAACAAAGAGGCATGGGCCTATTCTAGAGAAATGCCTGTTTTATTTTGTTACTATTTGGTACATGCTATAAGCAATGCTACAAAGATAAAAAAAATATTAGATTTATGAAAAATACTGAGTACATTAATTTCTATTTTTTAGCAAATCAAAACCAAAAGCTAAGTATGTAATCAAACAAGACTTTTTTTTCACTTTGTCTTTTAATCTTTCATATACAAGATACAAGGGATGAGAGATAGTACATATCTCATTTTTACTAAAGAAAAGTGCCTTGTCATATTTGGCCTCCTAACCTAAAAAGTTTACAGTTATTCAACTTTGTTGTTAGCATAACTGATTGTCAGTAAAGTACATGAGCAGTAATCTGATTCATGCAGCTTATTTGACACTTCATAAATGAAGTGTTTGGTACAACTTTACATATAACTACAATATAACAATTAATGGTTCTGTAGTTAAATATCTGTAAGAATTTTCATTACAGAACTTACTTTCTCTGGTTTATAAAATATACAAAAAGTGGGTATAATGAAACTTGAAGTATATAAGCTAATTTAGGTAGCAGTTAAAATACAGGAGATTAATTACCCTTACTCATCATCAGCATCATCTGATGTAAAGCAGAGGGAGATTCATGAAAAGATATAGGTAAAATAAATAGTAGATAACTTGGTCTCCTCTACTGAATAGGAGAAACCACTGGGGTATAATTAAAAAATCTGTAGTCCACAGACTGCAATTTCAGGCAGAGAAAAAGCTGGTTTGAGATTGTGGTTCCAAAAGAATTACCATTTGAGTCCCAATCTGTATCAGCTCAGCTTTCCATAACAATGTACAATAGACTGAGTGGCTTAAACAACAGAAATCCTTTTCTCACAGTTGAGGAAACTGGCAGTTTGATCAGAGTGCCAGTATTGTTGGGCTCTGGTGAGAGCTTTTGTCTTAGCTTGCAGATGGGTCACTGTTTCTTTACAGGGTAGAGAGAAAAGGAGAGGGGATAGGTCAAGAAAGGTAGAGAGGAGGAGGGGAGAGGACTGGGGAAAGGACTGGAGTAGGAGAAGGGGAGAGACATCTCTTCCTCTTCTTATGAGGCCACCAGTCTTATGAGATTAGTACTCTATTCTTATGACTTTATTTAAGCTTAGTTATTTATAAAAGTTCTATCTCCAAATATAGTAATTTTGGGGTTTAGAGCTCCAACACATAAATTTGGAGGAGATACAATTCAGTTCATAGCTTGATCTTAGGAAATAAATTCCTTTATACCTCTAATCCCACCCCACCATTGTGTCCTACCTAGGGCACCTGAACTCCTCTTCTCCCTTCCTGAAGTGGCTCTATATTTCTATAAACAAATGAATTGGAATAGGCAAAATGATAGTCTCATAGTTGGATAAACCAACAGATTAACAGAGGATGAATGAACGTATTAATGTGTAAGTAGTGAATGCCTACATGTATAGAAAAATATATAAATGTTTGTATTCATGTTTTTTTTTTTAAGGAGAGAGTGGTGTGGTACACTTAAAGGACGTAGTAGAATGCTCTAGATCATATTCTAAAATACAATTAAGGTTTAAGCATTTGATTATTTGGGGGAAATGTGAGCTATTCTGTCCTGGTTATTGAGCTGACTTCAGAAAAGTATACTATGAGTAAAGTTCATCCGTAGTTTTCAGCACAATCTTTACATGTATCCTGAACTGTTTTCAGATATTTTAGGTGTCTACTGGGAATGGAATTCTATAAATTAATCAAACTTTCAATGGAATTCTATACATTAATTTAATTTTGGTCTGTTATTCAGGTTAACTAGAGGTTCAGCTGATATAAAAATATCACCAAGAGCTGAATGGGATACTAAAAGGTCAATAATATTTAACTACTTAGATACAAAAGTAAAAAAGTAGTTTTAATAAAAAAATGTCTTGCTCATTTTAATAGCTAGATGGAAGAGACCATCTGGAAATTTATTCCCTGTTGAGACATTTTACATTATGATAATGAAAACAAATAATAAATAGATGAAAGTTTAATGAGACCATGTTACTAGAAAATAATATTTTCATTGTTCCAAATTAAATTTAACACTTATCTCATATATGTTTGAGCCAGTGTTTCTGAACAATCTTAAAATTATGTTTCTGTAACTTATATGAAACTATATTACTTTGTCTCAAATATGGAGTTCTTTATACATCAACTCAGATAAAAGTAAATGAAGATTATTGCTATTTACTGATTAGGTTGCTTATGAAAAGTTGTTATAGGTAGGGGCTGCTCATACAGCATCATAGTAGGAGGAACCTAAGCTTCTCTCATCCCTCAAACAGAACTACTAGATAACTATCAAGTCATTCTAAATAACCCAGGAATCAACCTGAAGACTGACAGAACAAACTCCACAACTAAAGGGAGAGAAGAAGCCATATCAAAGAAGGTAGGAAGTTCAGAGACTTGGTTTAAGGGAGAAATGGATGACAAGAGCTGCAGAGGGGAGGGAGCTGAGATTGTAGAGAAGGATGGGAGAGAGAGGAGCACACAGGGGAAAACACAAGTAGAACATTTACCCAAAGCAATTGGCTGGGGAAATGAGGGGCTGATCTAAGTGAATTATTACAACCTGCAAGGCTTAAAGATTGGATTTTTAAAGGTCAGTAGGCTTAGCTGGAATAGAGCCCTGAGGACACTGCTCTACTCTTGGAGATAAGGCAGGCAAACAAACCGCTGGCAAACAACATGGAAACAGCAGTCTGAAGAATACCTGGGATACACAGAGGGGAGATTATTCACTCTTGATGGATTGCATTCCTGAGAGGTAGAATTCATAGAGACTCTTCTGGGAAAAAGTAGCCAGCTGGTGTCATTTCCCTTCCCTGACCCTCAGCATAAATGCAGAGCTACCTGCAGAAAGCAGCTCAGCCCCAATATTGGCCACCTAACCTGCTTACACCAAGAACACACCTCCATGCTCTGGTGCAGCTGCCCTTTGTGGTCAAGTTTGCCTCAATCCCTACACAGAGAAACCCTCCCCCAGAAGAACAGCACAGGCCCATGCCCACACCATGATGCCTAAAACCTGGAGTTTTAAAAGCCGGCAGGCTTGGTTGAGATAGAGCCCTGTAGGGCACTATGCTACTCCTGAAGAGAAGGAAGGCAAACAGACTGGAAGCAGGCAGTGTGGAAACAACGATCTGAAAAATGCCTGGAACACACATGGAGGAGATTATTTACTCTTCTCATAGTCCCTGAGATGCAGCATGCATGGAGACTACTATCCAGAGACAAATGAGCTGTCTGGCACCATTTCCTTCATCAGGCCCTCTGTATAAACACAGAGCCAACTAAGGTAAACAGTACAGAAACAGCTGCCTAACCTACTTACACCAAGACCCATACCGCTGCACTGTGGCAGTACTGCCCTTCTCAGTCAGGGATATCTCAATTGCACTGTGATGGGCCCCTTACCCAGAAGACCAACAGAAACCCCTGCACACACCACATCTCCTGACCAGTGAGATTTGCAGGGCTTCAGTTCTAATGGAGGTAGTATCATGTCTCAATTGAAAAGCAGACTAGAGCACACCTAGCTAAAACTTGGCAGATTCTTGTGACCACTGTAGATGACTGGACTGAAGGATAGAACAGCCAAAAAAACAGCAACAGAGTACATGAAGCACATAACAGAGACACTTCCTGAACTGCCAGGCCCTGACACTATAGGGCCTCTTCTTCATATTCTCAGGAGCAGGTAACATAATGAGGTTTTCTAACACAGAGAAGAAGGCATAAAATTAGACAAAATGCCAAGACAGAGGAATTTATCCCAAATGGCAGAACAAGATAAGGTCACAGCCAGAGATCTAAATTCAACAGATATAAGTAACATGCCTCATGGAGAATTTAAAACAATATTCATAAGGATACTCTCTGGGCTTGAGACAACAAATGAGTCTTTAGGGAAGCCCTTATCACAGAGGTGAAAGAGTTAAAAAAGAATCAGTCATATATGAAAAATGCAACTGAGATTCAAAAAATAGTTGATGCAATTAATACAAGGATATAAGAAGCAGGGGAACAAATAAGTCACATAAAAGATAATAATGGAGGGGCCCCTGGGTGGCTCAGTTGGTTAAGTGTCCAACTTCAGCTCAGGTCCTGATCTCAGGGTCCGTGAGTTCAAGCCACGTGTGAAGCTCTGTGCTAACAGCTTTCGGCCTGGAGCCTGCTTCAGGTTCTATGTCTTCCTCTCTCTCTGCCTCTCCCCTACTTGCACACACTCTCTCTCTCTAAAAAATAAACATTAAAAAATACAAGAAAATAATGGAAAGTAATGATGCTAATAAAAAGAGAAAAAGAAAAATTATGGAACATGAACATAGACTTAGGGAAATCAGTGACTCCATCAAATGTAATAACATTTGTAATATAAGAGTCCCAGAATAAGTGGACAGAAAAGGGGGGGGGCAGAAAATTTATTTGAGGAAATAATAACTGAAAACTTCCATAATCTGGGGAAGGAAACAGACATCCAGATCCAGAAGGCGGAGAGAACTCACATCTAAATCAACAAAAGCAGGACAACACCAAAACATATTATAGATATATTTGCTAAATATAGTGATAAGGAAAAAAAATCCTAAAAGCAGGAGAAAAGAGTCCCAAACTTAAAGGGAAGACTTAAAGGCTAGCTGCAGATCCCTCCACAGAAACTTGGCAAACCATAAGGGAGTGATATATGATATATTCAACCTGCTTAATGGGGAAAATATGCAGCCTGGAATACTGCATGCAGCAAAGTTATCATTCAGAATAGAAGTAGAATAAAGAGTTTCCCAGACAAAAACTAAATAAGTTTATGTCCTGTAAACTAGTCCTGCAACATATATTAAAGGGGACTCTTTAAGTGGCATGGAAAACAACAACAACAACAAAGACTAGAAAGGAACAGAGAAAATCTCTAGGAACAACAAAACAAATAATGAAATGGCACTAGATACATATCTATCAATAATTACACTGAATGCAAATAGACTAAAGGCTCCTATCAAAAGACATTGTATGTCAGAATGGATAAAAATAACAAGACCTATCTATATGCTACCTATAAGAGACTACTCTTAGATCAAAAGACACCTGCGGATTGAAAGTGAGGGATTGAACAAACGTTTATCATGCAAATGGAAGTCAAAAGAAACCCAGAGTACCAATACTTATATCAGAAAAAAGAGATTTTGCACGAAAGACTGTAATGAGATGAAGAAGGGCACTATATCATAAAAAGGGGTCTACTCAACAAGATGTAACAATTGTAAATATTTATGCCCCCAACTTAGATTTACCCAAATATATAAATAAATTAATAACAAACATAAAGAAATTAATTGATTACAATACAATAATAATAGGAGTCTTTAATACCCAATTACCTCAATGGACAGTTCATCAAAGCAGAAAATCAACAAAGAAACAATGACTTTGAATGGAAGACTGGACCAGATGACAACATACATATTCAGAACATTTCATCCTAAAGCAGCAGAATACACATACTTTTCAAATGCACATGTGACATTCCTATAATATATCACATACTGTGTCACAAATGGGGCATCAACAAGTACAAAAATTTGAAATCATACCATACATATTTTCTAACCACAACACTATGAAACTTGAAGATAATCACAAGAAAAAAGTAAAAGGAAAGACAAAAATACATGGAGGTTAAACAACATGCTATGAAACAATGAATGGGTCAACCAGGATATCAAGGAAGAAATTTTTAAAAATACATGGAAACAAATTAAAATGAAAACACAACAGTCCAAAATGTTCAGCATGCAGCAAAAGTGGTCCTAGGAGGGAATATAGCAATACAGGTCTACCTCAAGAAGCACAAACAAAACTGTCAGATATGCAAACAAACTGTACACCTAAAGGAGCTAGAAAAAGAGCCACAAATGAAACCTAAAACCAATAGAAGGGGGAAAATAAAGATTAGGACAGAAATAAATGATACAGAAACTAAAAAACAATAGAACAGATCAATGGATCAGAATCTGGTTCTTTGAAAAATAAAATAAAATTGAAAAACCTCTAGCCATATTTGTCAAAAAGACAGATACCATATGGTTTCACTCTTATGTGGATCCTGAGAAACTGAACAGGAACCCATGGGGGAGGGGAAGGAAAAAAAAAAAAAAGAGGTTAGAGTGGGAGAGAGCCAAAGCATAAGAGACTGTTGAGAACTGAGAGCAAACTGAGGGTTGATGGGGGGTGGGAGGGAGGAGAGGGTGGGTGATGGGTATTGAGGAGGGCACCATTTGGGATGAGCACTGGGTGTTGTATGGAAACCAATTTGACAATAAATTTCATATATAAATAAAAAAAAAATAAAAATTAAAAAAAAAAAAGAAAAGGGAAAGGACACAAGGAAATATGATCACTATTCATAGATGAGAAATAACAATCATCACCACAGAAATATAAACAATTATATGAGAATAATATGAAAAATTATATGACAACAAATTGGACAAACAGGAAGAAATGGATAAATTTCTAGGTATCGGATGACTCCATAAAATAAGTTCGAAAGTGTTCTCTCCTTTACAGTTTTTTTCCCCATATAGTTTGGAAAGGATTTATATTAATTCGTTTTTAAATATACAATGAAATTCTTCAGTGAAATCAGTTGATCCTGGTTATTTTTATTATTGGGAAGCTTTTTGGTTACTGATTCAGTATCCTTGTTAGTTACAGATCTGTTTATATGTTGTATTCCTTCTTCATTTTTTGGTAGGTTGTTTCCAGGAATCTATCCATGTTTTCTAGATTGTCCAAATTATTGGCATATAATTATTCTCTCTTACAATCATTTAAAATTTCTGTGGCATCAGTTGTAATGTCTTCTCTTTCATTTCTTATTTTTTTTATTTGAGTCTTCTATTAGGCTAGTTAAAGTCTTGTTCAAAAAAAGTTCGTCGGGGTGCATCAACTTATTACTATACATGTCTCTGGAGGCAAGGGAAATAAAAGCAAAAATGAACTATTGGACCCTCATCGAGGTACAAACCCTATTCATAGCAAGGGCAACAATCAACAAACTAAAAGACAACCTTCAGAATTGGAGAAGGTATTTGCAAATTACATATCTGATAAAAGGTTAGTATCCAAAATCTATAAAAAAATTATCAAACTCAACACCCAAAAATCAAATTATCCAGTGAATAAATTGGCACAAAACATGAATAGACACTTTTCCAAAGAAGACATCCAGATGGCTAACAGACACATGAAAAGATGCTCAACATCACTCATCATCAAGGAAAAACAAATCAAAACCACAATGAGATATCACCTCACACCTGTCAAAATGGCTAAAACTAACAACTCAGGATACAACAGATATTGGCAAGGATGCAGAGAAATGGGAACACTTTTACACTTCTGGTGGGAATATAAACTGGTGCAACCGCTCTGGAAAACAACATGGAGGTTCTTCAAAAACTTAAAAATAGAACTGCCCCACCATCCAGCAATTGCATTACTAGGTATTTATTCAAAAGATATACTTTTCAAGTAGACATTTTTGAGGATCAGAGTCAAAAACCTGCTACGTTAAATTTTCTGCACAATTATCTATCTATCCATCTATCTATCATTTATCTGTTTATCCTAGCTATCTATCATCTATCATATCATATCTATCTATCATCTATCTATCTATCATCTATATATCTATATCTATCTATATATTTCAGGCATCACCCTTTTAAGATGCCTGATTATCCAGGACTCTAAAACAACTGATCTTTGCTACCAACTCTCAATAGATTTATTTACAGATTTTGGAGGAATAACAGCAATAAGTGTCCTCAGGAAACTATTTTTTTAAGAGTCTGCTTCACCCCACTCAGGAAGTTTGTGGTTGTCTATGAGTTTCCCAGCAACAAATGATATTCATTTACCTTAATCAAAAGGGGGAACTAATAATATTGAACTTTGCCTGAGCCCTGTTTTTCCAGAAAATAGTGAAGGTAAAATAATCACCATAACATTTAGTGTTCTAGGAAACTCTTTACTGCAGACAACCATTTGTCCCCAGAAGACTTAGAGATTTGTTGTCCATTCTTTCTCACGACTCTCATAAGACTTATAGATAACACTTTGTTTACTTGTGATAATCTCAAACACATCTTTCTGTTTTTGCCTGAACCTGCTAACAAGGACATAAATAGCTAAGACCACAATTGTTCTCAAAAACTAGCTAGACAGAGATATAAATATTTCCTGTTTATCTGACTGAAACTTTTCCAAACATAAATCACTCCACTTGTAACTAGTTGACTTGTCCCAATGAAAGTCTAAAAAGCAAAACCACTCTGTTGAAACATTCTGATCTTTGAATCTGAAGGGCTTTCCTTGTTGCAAGAGTCTTCATGAAATCATTTTTCTTATTTGTTAGTTTTTGTCTTTGACAACCCCATAGAACAGGAAAGCCAAATTAAGGTCAGGATTTGTAGTCAAGAACATTTTGTATGAGAAGGAGATGCAGGCTATATAAGCACAAAAGATAAGTTCTTGCTTTCTTAATTTTTGTTGTATTACAGCTGTGTAGTATTTGAGGTTCAGAGATCAGGATTATATTTTCTGAAGAAAGGTTACTGATGTATTTTTAATCCATAATAATCTTTCAAATGAGTTTTTAAACTCTTAAAAACTATTTTAAAAATTAGAATTATTGTAGATTGAAATATGATGTAAGCTCTTTTTCTTGATTTTGAAAATTTCAGATGTGTACTATCCAGCTGCTTATATTGAGAACTTTATTAAACCTTATTATATTAAAAGAATCATTCATCACAGTCAAATAGGATTTATTACTAGGTTGCCAAGGTGGTTCAATTATTGCAAATCAATCAATGTGATGCAACACATTAATAAAATAAGGGATAAGAACCAATATGATCCTCTCAATAGATGCACAAAAAGCATTTGACAAAGTACAACATCCATTCATAATAAAAACCTTCAACAAATTAGGGATAGAGGGGACATACCTCAACATAAAAAGGGACGTATATGAAAAATCCAAGCTAAGATCAACCTCAATGTGGAAAAACTGAGAGCTTTTCCTCTACTGTCAGAAACAAGACAGAGATGCTCACTCTGTCACTATTAACATAGTCCTAGAAGTCCTAGACTCAGCAATCAGACAACAAAAATAAATAAAATGCATCTAAATTTTCAAGGAAAAAGTCATACTTCCACTATTTGCAGATGACAAAATAATCTGTGTAGAAAACTTAAAATATCCCACCCAAAATTGCTAGAACTGAAAAATGAATTCAGTAAAATTTCAGGACAACTTCTGATTTACAAAATCAACATTCAGAAAACTGTTGCATTTCTATCACCATTAATGAAGCAGCAGAAATAAAAATTAAGGAATCAATCCCTTTTACCATTGCAATAAAAACTATAATATGTTTAGGAATAAACCTATTCAAAGAGGTAAAATATCTGTACTCTAAAAATTATAAAACATTGATGAAAGAAGTTGAAAACTATACAAAGAAATGGGAAAAATTTCATGCTCATGGATTTGAAGATCAAATAGTGCTGAAATGTCTATATTACCCAAAACAATCTACACATTTAGAACAATCCATATCAAAATACCACCAGCATTTTTCACAGAGCTAGAATAAACAATCCCAAAACTTGGGATTTTTGTAGGAAACCACAAAAGACCCCCTTCAAAAAAAGCCAAAGCAATATTGAAAAGAAAAGCAAATCTGGAGGCATCACAATTCTGCACTTCAAGTCATATTACAAGGCTGTAGTGGTGTGAATGCAAACTGGTGCAGACACTCTGGAAAACAATATGGAGGTTTCTCAAAAGATAAAAAAAAAAAATAGTACTATTCTACAATATAGCAATTTCACTACTACATATTTACCCAAATGTTATAAAAATACTGAGTTGAAGGGATATATGTGACCTGATGTTTATAGTAGCATAATCAACAATATCTTAATTATGGAAAGAGCCCAAATGTCCATTGACTGATGAATGGATAAATAAGTATGGTATATACACACACATACCATGTATATATACATGCAATGGAATCCTACTCAGCCACAAAAAAATGAATAAAATCTTGCCATTTTCAAAGGCATGGTTAGAGTTAAAGGGTATTATGCTACATGCAATAAGTCAGTCAGAGAAAGAAAAATACCATATGATTGTACTCATATGTGGAACTTAAGAAACAAAACACATTAACATAGGAGGGCAAAAAAGGCTAGGCAAACCAGGAAAAAGACTCTTAACTAAATAGAACAAACTGAGGAGTGCTGGAGGAGTGGTCTGCATGGGGATGGGTTAAATAGGTAGTGGGTATTAAAGTGTGCACTTGTGATGATCACTGGGTATTTTATGTATGGGATGAATCACTAAATTATACACCTGAAACTAATAATGTATGTTAAAAAACTAATTTTTTTAAAGAAAAATGAAGAAAAAAAAAGTTTTAGCCTGGGTTGTAGTCATTTTAAGACTTGACCAGGACAGTAGAATAAAATTACAAATTACAAAAGCCACATCCACATGGTTGTTAAAATACCTGGTTCTTTCCCACATGGACCTTTTCTCATGACATACCAGCTGGCTTAGACCAAATTGAGTGATCCAAGAGGAAAGTCACAGTGTCTTTATTACGTAGTTTCTGAAGTCACACACTGTCTTTTCTGCATTATTCTATTCAGTAGCAGCAAGTCTCTAGGTTTTCATACACTCAGGAAAGTTGAATTAAGCTCTCCTTCTTAAAGGGAGGCATATCAAAAAATTTGTGGACATAATTAAAACCATCTCTCCAGCCAGTTACTCAGGGTTTATTAAATAATCTAGCCTTTGAGGGAGAGGCACGACAAGAACTGACATCATGGCATTCAGGCACACAAAAACTAAGCTGAGTTGAATTTAGGACAGGAAATTAGCTCCAAAATGGAAATGGAGTTTAATTTGCTACTTTAACTAAGGAACTGATAGTTAGCATATTCAAGTTTGTTGTAAAGAGCAGGAAGAGCAGCAATTTAGTGGACACAGAAGTGCCCATGGAGTAGCCATGAATATTCTGCTACCTAGGTGGTTTAAAACAGTAAAAATGAAGGAAAGGTTTCCTAATACAGTTCTAGGATAGGTTAATAATGCCTCAAGCACTGGTCAAGGAAGAAGCATTTGGTTAAATGTCTGTATAACTAATAACGATGGGCCTAAGGAAGCAGGAATTGAAAGAGATGACTTTATTTATAATATTTAGATAAGTGTGATGTTGAGATACATGCTAGGAGTCCTTCAGTGAGAAAATTCATGGAAAGAACCTTAGAGTAACTGGTACAAAGCCCAAAAATGGTAGTGTCTTGTTGTCTGCCCCCTTACAGCACACACCCTGGTTTACACATAGTAGTAAAGACTAGTAAATGATAAGGAAAAGAAAGTTACTCCAAATTCCCTGTCTCCCACGTTGACCACTGCTTGCCATTCTGTTTATGTATTAGTAGAACATCCAACTTTGTTATCACAGGTATGACTTCCACAACCACATTAGGGGGGACAGAATCTATCACTACTGTTCAGCTGATGTCCTAATTATTGATGTTATTTTAGAAAATAAATGATCCTCACCCTGTAACTTCAGTTTCAATGAACACCGTTAGGCAAATCATCACTTCAGTGGGTGTAAACCTAGAATCAACCAGGAGAAGTTTGTAAGGAACTCCAGGGGAAGGAGGTTATTGAGACAATGACAGTTCACTAACCAAGTTATATGTATTCAAGGTGTGTTATTCAGAAAGGTTTGTTCGTCCCTTAAAAGATCAGAGCTAATTGTTGAGAAATGAAGAAGATATAAATTGTACTCTAATCTCTGGAATTTAGGGGCGCTTGGGTGGCTCAGTCGGTTAAGCGTCCGACTTCAGCTCAGGTCACGATCTCTTGGTCCGTGAGTTCGAGCCCCGCGTCGGGCTCTGGGCTGATGGCTCAGAGCCTGGAGCCTGCTTCTGATTCTGTGTCTCCCTCTCTCTCTCTGCCCCTCCCCCGTTCATGCTCTGTCTCTGTCTCAAAAATAAATAAACGTTAAAAAAATTTAATCTCTGGAATTTACCTCTTCATTAAAATAGTCCCAGCAGTTTCTAGTTTGGAAGAAACTTTAATATCTAGGTCCTCTGTTAGGGCATCTGGGTGGCTCAGTCGGTTGAGCATCTGGCTTCAGCTCAGGTCATGATCTCACCGTTTGTGAGTTTGAGCCCTGCGTCGGGCTCTGTGCTGACAGCTCCGAGCCTGGAACCTCCCTCTCTCCGCTCCTCTCCTGCTCATGTTCTCTCTCTCTCTCTCTCTCTCTCTCTCTCTCTCTCTCAAAATAAATAAACATTAAAAAATATATATCTAGATCCTCTGCTACACAAAACATTGATGCTCCTTTACTGAATAATAATATCTAAATATTTTTCACTGGGTATAAGTCTTACGAGGCTCAAATTTAGTTGTTCTGCAGTAGTTCAAACAAAGCAACAATTTTGTTCTATAACCAAAGCAAGAAGCAGAGAAAAACTGGCACATTATTATGGGTCTGAAAATATTTTGTGTAAGAAATATTTTGGATAAGAAAAACTTTAAACAAATGCATTCATTATTTTTTGATGATGATCACTGCTAGTGACACATTTTTTTCATTTAATTTAGCAGAAAAGATGCTTACATATTAGAGAGGTAATAGATGAGAAAGGAATAAATCACAAAAAAATCATCTAAAGCAAATTCAGACTTATGAAATCTCACTTTCAAATCAATGCTCAAATTTTCTTGTCAGAATAATGTTCAGTTTAGCAGTTTCCTTTCTCATTTCTTTTATTTCTCTCCATCCTCTTGTGTGAAGTTCCTAGATTCTGTCCACCTAACTTTTTATTTTGAATCCTTTCCAGTCTCCTCACAGTTGGCTATATATCAAAGGTGCTTCTGTTCCCTCAAAGTTGGGAAATAGATTGTCTGTGAACAGCTTTATATTTGACTATGTTTCTCTAAGAGCACAGGTTTTGTTTCCCTTTTCTCTTTAATGTCATTTTCTCTGTCTAGTTGCTTGAATCAATTCCCTTCCCCATTGTCGAAGAACTATATTTTTGGATTTCTTTTACAGTATTTATACAATTGTTGTAACAATATCTTTATTCCCCCTGATTAATGTGGGGTCTAGAGAAAGGTGTTTCTCAATCTCCTTCACTTTCTCCTTAATATGACTCCTATAGCACACACACATTTGCTTACTATAAAAAGACAAATATAATACCTTTCCTGCAAGTTACAGAGGTAGCCCTTGGGTTCTATACTCCTTTGATTCACACCAGTGGAATTCTCATCTTTTGCAGTTAAATCTTATAATTTTTTGTTTACTGTCATAGGAAAATATCCTGGCTTCTTCCAGTTTAGTATTTTGTTTTGTTTTGTTTTGTTTTGTTTTGTTTTCCATTTTAAAGGCAGTCCCTTTTTTCCTACATAATTCAGTCTTTGAAAAATGTTTGAGAATTAAACATCTCGACTTACTTTTTATTGGAAGACACAAGGTGGGAAAGAATGCATCAAAAGAGCTAAACATATTCTGTTGTCCCAGATGGCTTCATTGGACATCAGGATCTGGAAGGTCAGTGGGCACATTTCTAAGTACAAGGTCAATTGCACTTGTTCCTAAGGTCTGGGGAATTCAATCCAGGCATTTACTTTCTGCTAGGGCCTTTGACCTTATCCAAATTTAGTCACTGAGGCAAGAGGAGGTATTTGGAGCAAGTCAGGACTTGCTACATATACCTGGAGGAGAAATGGGGTATAAAAGATTTCTCTTCCCTGTCCACTACAATAAAAGCATAGTAAATCTTCTTCTAGATGCCCCCCTTTTAATTACTTAACACTCCACAACACTCCCTAATGGCTCTCCCTCACCTTCTTGCTGATTGCTTACAAGTTGGCAATGGGTATAAGTTTGAGGAAGAGTGAAGTACTTGAGCCATAGTATAACATACTAATCAAAGTCAATTTCTTAAATAAGCCAGATCTGGGTTTCAATCTTGTTTACTAAAAGCAGGAGCTTCAATTGGGTATAAAGGAGACATTAGATACAAATGGTTACAGGTTGGTCAGGAAGACAATTTGCTTTTGTGCTTGAAGTTTTTCAGTTCAATGGTTTCTCATCATCTTTTTTTTCCATCATCTTTGAAATGAAAGCCAAACATCTTAGTTTAGCATATAAGGATTTTAATGCTCTAGCCTCATCTTATCTGCTTCCATCTCTCAACTTCACTGCTCACCAGTCACTGCACACTAATCTCCAGTTTTTCCATACCACTTTAAATTACAGAACATTACATGCTGCTTCATACAATTTTCCGACATTATTCTAATACTTCCCTAAATATCCTGGTGCCTACTTCATTACTTTCATCTATTTACATTCTACTCCTCTCCTAAATTTTAGTTCACATATGACATTTCCAGAAAGACCTTGCCTGACCTCTCAGGGTACTGAACAACTGTTCTTACCTCCTAAATGCTCCTGCAGAAACTTATTCTAATCTCTTTTGGCACATTTACAATATTAGATAAAATTGCCTATTTTTTACATGTCTGCGTTCACATTGGGCTGTCATTTTTGAGAAGGACTGGTTTACATCCTTGTGTTAATCTCATGACTTTACATATGATGAATGTTAATAAATATTGAATGGATATGTGAGAATGTGATATTTAATTGGAAAGACAGAATATTGTAAGATCTTGGATTCTGGCCATATCTAGACAATTATTAAGAATTGATGAGCTAGTAGATGATAAATTTTAAAACAAATAAAAATAACAAAACTACATTTTTTCACTTGCATAAACTGGATTAAGTTGGTGAGAAATTTAATGGCTTGGTCATTACACCAAACTTTGTACATTCAGTTGCAGTCCATTTTATTTTAGTAAAACATTTATAATACAGTGTCACATATTTAATTTCATAAAATTTTTGTCTAGATGACCACCTCCTCTGATATAGTATATTCCTCTTGAGGGTAAACATCATGCCTTGAAGTTTCTGTCATACAGTAGGTCCTAAATAAATATTGAGTAAATGGGGAACCTAAAATCAATAATACTTACAATAACTACCACTTATTCAGTGCTTCCTATGTGCTCAGATTTTTCTGGGAACTTTGTTTGTTAACTACCACTATTTTCCCTATTTTACAGATGAGGAGGCTGAGAGACAAAGAGAAATCACAAAATTTCCCCAAGGTCAGGCAACTGGAGTGTATACCATGCACTTTTGATCTAGAGTCTGTTTCTTACTATCCTACCTGTGGACTTCTCTACAACTATTCAAGTATACTCTCTACTTTCTCTCTCTCTCTCTCTCTCTCTCTCTCTCTCTCTCTTCTCTCTCCTCTCTCTCCCTCTCTTTTTTATTATGGATGAACTATCCACAATCCTGTGTGATAATCATTTCAATGTTCCTTTTTAATACATTATCACTTTATACATAATTAAGCAATATACCATTGTTTGGCTAGTATTTTTATGCATTTAATTTTTAATGTGTATTTTGAGAGAGAGAGACATAATGCAAGTAGTGAAGGGACAGAGAGAGAGAGAGAGAGAGAGACATAATCTGAAGCGACTCCAGGTTCTGAGCTATCCGTACAAAGCCTGATGCAGGGCTCAAACTCAAAAGATCCTTGAGATCATGACCTGAGCCATAGTTGGACCCTGAACCAACGCAGCCACTCAGGTGCCCAGTATTTTTATAAATTTAGATGAATGAAATTATACTATATTTTATTTTGTGACTTACTTCTTTCAGTAAATATTTCTAAATTTCATTTATGCTATTATGTGTAGATGTAGTTCAATCATTTTCAATGCTAATGTTCAATTAATTGAATATTCAACAGTTTATTCACCTCTGTTATTGCTGATGGATACTTATATTATTTCCAATTGGGAGATATTAGGGACAATGCTACAATATGCATCCTTGTGCATTTATCTAGGTGCATACATACATAAGTTTGAAGATAAATACATTGTAGACAAACTGCTAGATTATAAAGAATGCATATGGTCAAGTTTATTAGACATTGCCTAATAACTTTCAAAATTATTATGTCAATTTACATTTTTACTAGCAATGCATGAGAATTCCTATTTTTTTTTAATTTTTGCTCACCCTTGATATTCCTAGAATTTTTAATTTTGCCATTCTCATAGGCATGCAAGCATTATTTCATAGTTTGGAGATTACATATAAAATTGAACACCTTTTCATGTGTAAATAATTTCTAGTTTTGTTTTTCTCTTCTGTGAAGTGTTTAATCAAGTTGTCCATTTTTTTCCTCCTACTGAATTTTCTCCCTTTCTCGTACTGATTTTTCAAATTTCCTTATATATTCAGTATATTAGTTCTTTGCTGCTTAAACCAATAGGAAATTTTGTTTTCTACTCTGGCTTACCTCTTCATTTTATTTACTGTGTCTTTTGATGTTCCTATTCCTTTGGATTTCACCAGAGGGAGCCATAAACAAGAACTTGCAATATAGATGTAAAAACGTTTATTTTTCTTTCTGTCCCGTCCATACCTTCTGTGCTTATTTGGTTAGTGTTTGACAGCAGCTTTATGTCCCAGTGATGACAGCTGTCACTGGGAAACTAGTCCCAAGTTTAACTCTCCTTTTGCCCTGAGAACACTATTTCCTTCTCTTCACTTGTAGTGTTACGGAAACAGGCTGGAATGCTGGCACAAAAACCAAGTGGCACTCGGAGATCTTGGTGGATTGGAGATTTATTTAACACCAGCGGCTCAGAGGAGACCATTTCTACAAAGATCTGAGCACCGAATGCAAGTGGGGAGGATAATTTATAGTTGTCAGCTTCCATATCTGTGGGTTTTTCGCACATACAGCAAACAAAGAAAGAAGAACCTGGAGGAGGGGTCTCTAAGCTAGAGACCAGAGTTTGTTTTAGCCCCATCGGCCATCCTTGGTGTACTTTATTCACTTCTCCAACATTCCCCCCTTTGATGCCTTTAAAAAACAAAACTTTTAGTAGGCATCAACTTTCAGTTTTACAGGTTGGTAATTTTGGAAGGCTAAGATGCATGCTGTAGTTTGGCGAGCAACAGTGTTTTCAATAAAACATGCCACGACATTCAGTATACAGGGGCCAATAGATACAAGTAAAATTATGGAGAGGAGGGACTCTGCCAGGGCAGGAAGCCAGGATGCTCAATCCATGAGATCCCATCCTTTTCATTGATTGATACTTTCCTGTTGTCTATGTTGAATTATTTCCTTGAGTTCCTTAACCTTAGTTGTAACTATTCTTGACTGGTTTATGAAATAGCAACCTTCCTCCCCCAGAAAGATGCAAGTCCCTCCTTTTTCTGAAGTGAGGAGATCGAGGGCTCGCCTATTTTGGAGGGTCACTGCCGCCAGAGCGTTAATTTGGCTTTGTAAGGTTACCAGAGAATCTGCCACTTGTTGCATGAATTCATTCAGCTCTTGAGATAGTCTATGGTATAGCCTACAGATGAACCTATGCCCCCTATTCTGGTTCCTATTCCTGCTGCAATTCCTGCTCCTATCAGAATGGGTAGCAGGACTGCCCGTTTAGCCCAGGACTTGGGATTAAAGGCTGTTAGGAACTGATCTTCAGTGTATATGGATATCTCTGGGGTTAGAAAGATGGAATAACATATCTGAGTCCAGTTGGCCTCTAAGCATGGGTAGGCCAAATCAGAACCAGATAGAACACCCCAGGGGTTGAACATAGGGTTGTATTCCTCTTTAAGGTTATATTTCTTCCACATAGAGAGGTACCATTCATATTTTCAGGGACTGTAAAGATTAGATTGTCGGCATTTGTGAGATGGAGCTCAGTGGCCAGGGGTTCAATTAAGACAGAGGTGTTGGTTTTGAGATTTTCAGGATCTTCCAAGGTCAAAAGGTAAGGAGTGGCTAAGTAAGCCCTCTGGCTGAGGGGCAAGCATATCCAGCAGGTTTGGGTGTGATTATCTATTTTATGGAGGACTTGTAGAGTAGTGTTGGCCCAACGCTGGAGTGGGGAATTGGTAAGCATCTGATTGAGGGCTGAAAGGTTCAAACCCTGGTAGGCTTCCAGGGGAGTGGTCACCTTTATGACTTATATTACCCTATCCTGGGTATCCTTTATAAACTTTTGAAGGGCCCTGTCTTGCATCCCTCTCCCGTCTGAGATCTCCCATTGAGGAAGGTAAGTTCGCTTCCCTCTCTGAAGGGCCTTGTTGTGACATGGGTTCCTGACATTTTGGGTTATCTCTATGGTCTTTGGAGCACTGGGTGACTGACAGAGAGTGGGTGTTTTTCTCTTGTAGCAATCTTTGTAGAGAGTGACTGACAGAGAGTGGGTGTTTTTCTCTTGTAGCAATCTTTGTAGAGGGAGGTGAAGGCGCTGAATGCCTTTGACCCCCTTATTGTCGTAAAACAATCCTGGGACAAAGTGGGTAAGCGACAGTTGTGAGGGTGAGAGAGGTTATATACAGTCAATACTTAATAATCCTTCCATCCAGAGGATGTATGTGAGACCCAGCATGCATCTTTTGTCCCATGTCCTGATTGTTGGTACAGTCTCTATCAGCCCAACAGTAAGAAGTGAGATCAGGGCTATGGCACCAGTAAGGCGCAAGGGCTGGCAGAATTGCATCCAAACCCCTGGGCTAGGTTCACACATTGATTCCTCAAGCTTCTGCCATGCACAGGCCAGCCAGCTTCCGGGTGTAGCTGAAGCAGGGCTGGAGGTCTCAGGGCCCAGTTTCCCTTTTGAGGGTCAGTTTAAATGGGTTGACTGCATCTGGATCACTTCTCCAGGTTGTGGGTTCTTCTGAGTTGGGCTTCTTAACTCTGGAGTGATGGACCCATGGGGTGATACCTGAAATTTTAAGGGCTGTAAAAGTTTCTAGAATAACAGTATGAGGCCCAGCCCACCATGGTTTAAGAGGTTCCCTATTCCAATCTTTGACCCACACAGAGTTTCCTGGCTGAAACCCCTCTGTGCAAGGGGTGCACGGGGGTCCCTAAGTAAATTGGGGCCCTCTCTGTGGTGTATCTCTGTAACTTGTTTAGGACTTCCCCCAAGGTCTGGAAGCTCTTATTCCTATGTCTCCTATCTCGTGTAGGTCTCCTGGGAGTTTTCCTAAACATGGGTGGGGGTTGCCTATATATAATTCAAAAGGGGAGAATCATAGTGCCCCAAGCGTGCATCAGGCACACAGGAGGACCAGCAGTAGTAAATCTGGCCATGGGAGATTAGTCTCTTGGTGGAACTTAGCCAGGGTTTCCTTGAGGGTGCGATTCATCCAATCTACTTTCCCTGAGCTCTGGGGTCGGTAAACAGTGTGCAGTTTCCAGGTAATGTTGAGGGACTTTGTCATGGTTTGTATAATGTCTGTCACAAATGCTTGTCCATTATCATTTTGTATGGTTAAGGGTAGACCAAACCGAGGCACAATCTCCCATAGAAGAGCTTTGACCACCTCGTGACTTCATTCCGTTCTGGTCCGGAATGCTTTGACCCATCCCGAATATGTGCAGATTATTACAAGAAGGTACCTGAACCCTTTATCTGGTTGTATGTCAGTAAAGTCAACCTCCAAGTATTAGAAAGGGGCAGCCCCCATCCTTTGTGTGTCAGGTGGGGGACGTGGGGCAGACCAAGCTTTGGTTTTGGCACATGTTACACATTGTTCACTGATAGCTTGGCATAATGTCAGCAGCTGGCTGATATTGTAGTTCTTTTTGAGGAGGGCCTTTAGGCAGTTTTCCCTAGGTGCATCAATTGGTGATATTCCTTCACTAGGTGTTTTCCGACAGAGGACTGGACAAAGATGTGTCCATTTGGCATGACCCACCATCCTTCTTTGCTTAGTGTGCCCCCTTCTGTCGAGGCCCAACTTCTGTCTTCCTTTGTATACTGGGGTGGGGGGCTTCCCTCTGGGGCCCAAGAGTGATAGTGTAGGTAGGAGCTTCACCTGGGTCACCACAGGCGGCCGCTCTGGTTGTTTTGTCAGCCAGGTGATTTCCTCGAGTTATGGGGTCATCTCCTTTCTGATGTCCCTTACAGTGTAGGATAGCTACCTTATCTGGCAGCCATAGGGTCTCAAGAAGCTTGGGTATTTCTTCCTTGTTTTTGATAGTTTTCCCTGCAGCAGTAAAGAGGCCTCTTTTTTATAGATGGCCCCGTGTACATGCACAGTAGCAAAGGCATACCGGGAATCAGTGTAGATGTTAACCCGTTTACCTTTGTTAAGAATGAGAGCTCAGGTTAGGACCTACAGTTCAGCTCATTGTGCCAACCATCCTTCTGGCAAGGCCTTGGCTTCCAGAACTTCAGTGGTTGTGGTTACCACATATCCTGCTCTTCAGCTGCCCTCTTGTAAATAGCTGTTCCCATTGGTGAACAGGGTGATCTCCGGGCTTGTTATGGCCTGGTCTTGGAGGTCCAGGCAGCTGGTATAGACTTCAACCACTACTTTGGAACAGTCATGGTTGGGTTCTCCCTCCTCCATGGGAGGAAAGGTGGCCGGGTTTAGTGTTCTTACTGTTTCAAGAGTGACCCTTGGGTTTTCACAGAGAAGGCCTTGGTAATGTGTCAGCTGAGAATTGGAGAAGAAATGATATACTTAGGTGCTCATGAGTGACATGATATCATGTGGGACCTTAACATTAAGTGTTTGTCCAAGTGTGAATTTGTCTGCCTCCTTGGTGAGCAGGACTGTGGCTGCCAGCGCTCTGAGGCACGGTGGCCATCCTGCAGCCACTGGATCAAGGTTTTTTTGACAGGTAGGCTACTGGCTTTTGGCAAGGTCACATGCTCTGAGTTAACACTCCAAGGGCTATTTTGTCATTTTCATGTATGAAGAGGTTAAAGGCCCTTTCTATGTCAGGCAAACCCAGGGCTGGGGCTCTTCCCAAAGCCAACTTTATTTCTGTGAAAGCAGTCTTTGCCTCCTCAGTCCATGCAAGGGGCTCCCATTCTGGCCCTCCCAAAAGGTCATAGAGGAGCCTTGCTATGGCTGAGAATCCAGGAATCCAAATGTGACAGAACCCTGTGACTCCTAAAAATTAACACAAGCCTCATTTTGTTTGGGGCTGTGGCAGTGTGGTAACAACCTTCTTCCTTTCTGGTCCTAGTTCTCTTTTTCCTTTTGTGAGGAGGAAGCCTAAGTATCAGACTTGCTGCTGAAAAATCTGTGCCTTTTTCCAAGAGGCTTGGTACCCTGAGTAGGATAGGAGCTTCAGGAGGGCCTTGATACCTTTCATACAGTCTTTTTGGGTGTCACTGGCAAGGAGGAGGTCGTCTACATATTGGAGGAGGACACACCTTGTGGTTTCCCTTAGAAAGTCACTGAGGTCTGCAGCTAGTCCTTCCCCAAAAAGAGTGGGCAACTTCTTGAAATCTTGGGGAAGTCGTGTCCAGGTCAGCTGCATCTGGCGCCCTGTAATGGGCTCAGTCTATTCAAAGGCAAATGATAGTTGACTTCGAAGAGCCAGACAGAGACAGAAGAAAGCATCCTTTAGGTCAAGTCATGTAAACCATCTGGCTGACCCCGGAATCTGGCTGAGGAGAGTATATGGGTTTGGAACCACTGGGTGTAAGGAAACAGTCACTTTGTTAATGGTCCTCAAATCCTGTACTGGTTGGTATCCTTCTCCTGGCTTCTTGACTGGCAAGAGTGGGGTATTCCAAGCTGATTGGCACTCAATTAGAATACCTGCTTCTCTGAGCTTGGTCAAGTATTCTTCTATACCTATTCTAGCCTCGAGTGTCTCTGAGGTTGGCTCCAGGGATCAGGTCAACAATTATGGGGCCCAACTCCAAACTAGTCCAGGTGGGTTATCTCAGCCCGTACAGAGGGAAATGTAAGCCTGAAATCTGAGGGGCTACAGGGTAAGGCCTGGGCTCAAAAGTTATCTGGGCACCAAGTTTGGAGAGCAGATCCTGGCCCAGGAGAGGAATTGGGCAGTCAGGTAAATAGAGGAACTCATGCCAGACCTTGTGACCCCCAAGTTCACATTGTTGAGCTTGACAGAAAGGCCATTGCATCACCCATGTACCAGTGGCCCCAAGTATGGTTGCCGTCTTTTGGCTTAAGGGCACCACCTGGGAAGTAACAACGGAGTATTCAGCCCCAGTGGCAACCATGAACGTTATTGTGTGCCCCCCTACCTTCATTTCGACCAAGAGAGAAAGAGCCTGGTCCCTTCAGTCCGATTCTATCCTGGCCAGACCAACAAGGTTCTCACCTCAAGGTTCCTCCCGATATTGGCTGGCTTTTGAGGGCCCCTTCCAATTCGGACATTCATTCTTCCAGTGTCCCTTCTCTTTGCAGTATGCACATTGGTCCTTGATAAGGGGGCTCTGGGCTTCCCCACTTTGGGTGGTTGGTGTCTTCACATCTTTGCAGTGTCTGTTCCTTTTAGTGCTGCTGTGAGAACAGTGGCCTTCTTTTTTAGTCTTCTCTACACTTCCCTGTTGGATGCGACTTCCCTGTTCATGAAAACTTTATTGGTGACCTCTATCAGCTGAGTGATATTCATCCTGGCAAAGCTCTCCAACTTTTTGGAGTTTTCTCCTGATATATGGGGCAGCCTGTGTCACAAAAGAGGTATTTACCATTTGTTGAATTTCTGGTGACTTGGGGTCAAACAGGGTGTATACATGGCCTGCTTCACATAATCTTTCATACTAGTCTCTGGGAGACTCCCCAGGGTGCTGTGCGACTGACGATATTTTAGTCATGTTCATGGGTTTTTTGGCTCCATCTCAGAATGCCCAAAGGAGGGCTTCCTGGTACTGTAGGATGTGGGCTTGTCCTTTTTCTGTGGTGAAATCCCATGTTGGGTGTTCTTCAGGCACAGCAGCATGAGCCCAGATAGCAGGGTCATTAATACCTGGAGGTTCATGATCTTCTAGGTACTGTCGTATTTTTCTCATTATTCTTCTACTTTCTTCTGTATTAAACAGAATACGGAGTAACTGTTGACAATCTTCCCAAGTCAGTCAGTGGGTCTGGAAGAGCGACTCCATGAAGTCAACCATTGCTTGTGGCTTTTCAGAGTATGACAGAGTGTGTGTTTCTAACTGAGGAGGTCAATTGTAGAGAAAGGTTAATAATACATCATGGAACAGCTGGGCTTGACTGTTCTGTCCTCATTCCGTCTTTCAGGCTCTCTAGTCTCCCTTACAGACATTTGGAGAGCACTAGGTCTGGGTTTTGGGTGCAGTCTGGCTGCTGACCCCTGTGTGTGTGTGTGGGGGGGGGTGTTCTCTGGGTCAGAGAGGGGCAGGGAGATGGGTAGAAGCAGTGGAGAAATAGACATGGGAGGAGTTTCAAACTCAGGGGGAGGGAGGAGGGAGCTTGACGAGTCATAAGGAGGCAGAAAGACAGTATCTTTTTCCATGTCTCCTTTAAATATTAGGAGAGCGGTGGGTTGCTTCTTTGGCTCCCTGGGTGAGCCTTCAGATAAAGTGGCTAAAACCTTTGCCTGGCTCTGTTTGCTAAGGATGAATTGCACCCAAGGTGAGGGAGTTCGGGCAATTTCAAGCCAGAAGTCGATGTATGGAAATTGATCAGGGTGGCCTGGGTTCCCAGTGACTATTAGCCAAACCTGGTGCACTATTTGGGCATCTAATGTCCCTTCTGGGAGCCATCCTACATGGAATATGGGCCATTCTAGTTCACAAAAGGTCCTTAACATCCTGGGTGTCATTTTCACCCCATAATTGCCTGAAAGTCCCTTTTTAAAATTTTTGAGCATGACCTCTAAAATCGTAGCCTTACTCTGTTTTGATCACATTATTAATTTCTTTCTCGTGTTCTGTGTCGCAAAGACAGACAAAGGGAGGGTATCCCCTCAGATGAGAGGACGAATAAGATACTCCACTGGTTGCATTTCTGAGGGAAACTTTAGGTGAGGTTTGGCTGTAGGGGACTCAGCTTTGTGACTTGCAATCCGAGTCTGATCTGATACCGCCCTAGACCTTATACTCTCACCACGACACAGGAGAGCCCATTCAGACTCCATAGACTTTTGGGGACCTTAAGGGTGACCGTCCATGGAGGCACAAACTCTAACTCAACTGGCAAGCCTGGCCAATCCACACACACACACACACACACACACACACACACACACACACCAGAGTCTATTACATTCCCTCCCACAAAATTTTCTACTTGTGAGACCATTAAGGCCTCTGGGGATTAATCACATCCTGCTTCCACCCTTTTGGGTGGGTCTGACTACTTTGGGGCCCTGGCCTTACCGGTTCTGACGTCTGGTCCAGGTCCTCACCTACCAGGTCTCTTTGAGTCCATTGGGAACAATGGAGCAGGGCTGGCCCCAGGCGACCGAGTAGGAGACTGCCGAAATTCAGGCAGGGCGCGCCTTCTCCCTTGCGATCCCTCACTCCGTCACCGCCTCGCCATTCTTCCAAACAAGTGGCAACAATGGGCCAGTGGGGTTGAGTTTCCTGGTCAGGGAACCAAATATGTTACAAAACAAGGCTGGAATGCTGGCACAAAAACCAAGCGGCACTCAGAGATCTTGGTAGGTTGGAGATTTATTTAACATTAGTGGGCTCAGAGGAGACTGTTTCTCCAAAGATCTGAGCGCAAAATGCAAGTGGGGAGGGTAATTTATAGTTGTCAGCTTCCATATCTGTGGGGGTTTTTGTGCATGCAGCAAAGGAAGAAGAACCTGAAGGAGGTGTCTCTAAGCTAGAGGCCAGAGTTTGTTTTAGCCACATTGGCCATCTTTGGCATATTTTATTCACTTTCCCAACAGTAGCACTATTGATAGTAACAAATGCCAACTGTTGCTGATCTCTGGATTCCTCGCCATCCTTTGTTTATTCTCTCTCTCTTTTTTTCATGAATCTCAATGCTATCTTGGTTTTCTTTTTACTACAGAAGTCATCATTATTATTGATGTCATGGTTTTATAGAAGCAGTATCTGTTAAAATTTACCTACATATTTACTATTTTATTTGCCTAGACTTTCCATCCAATCAGTCTCCTTCTGCTTTGGAAAGCATTTTTTTCTTTCCTACTAGTGGCAAATGTTCCCAGTTTTTCACCAGAAAATGTCTTTTTCACACTCTTGTAATTTTTATAGCAGCTTTATGAGAGATAATTCATTTACCTACCATAAAGTGCACCTGTTTAAACTGTACAACTCAATGATTTTTAGTATATTTATGGAGTTGTACAGCTATTTGTAATTTAAAAAAAAACAAAATAGCTCCAATGTCTTTCAACAGGGTCTGGGTGGCTTTGAGACTTGAGTTTTGTCACCCCTCAAAGCTTTGTACATTTTCCTATTTTGACTAATTTCTTAGGACTGGAAGCACCTTTGTTTTTTGCTTGTCCTTTGATTTCACTTCTAAATTCCAGTTCTCCCTCAAATCTGGCAGTTTTCTTCTCTGTTGATAGCACTTTAATTATTTATTTATTATTTTTTTTTTTTTTTGGCAAGAAAACAAAACTTTATCTCATAGTTTTAATTGGTCACAGCAATAAGATTAGTCCTAGGAAAGCAACTTCATTTCCAGGAGTGCCCCATTCTCTCTTCAACCCATTTAGGTCAGTAATAAGCCTGTTTAAATTCTTATTTTCACCTTTTCCCCACTCTACTGTAAACTGCAAGAGGACTGACATCTGTAAGCTGCATTTCTCAGTGTCTCTGTCAGCTTGATTCTCACTGGGGTTAGCCAGTGAGAGACATTAGTGGGAGAGGAGGGTGAAAGGAGAAGAGAAGCCATATATTTCCCTCCAGTTTTCACTTTCTAATGTAGCCTCTCTAGTATCACCTCTAGTATCTTCTTCATGGCTACAGGTCCCACCATTCAGTGCCTCCTTTTAATGGCCCCTTTGGTGGCTCCTATAGTGGTTTTAGACTCTGCTGGAGTTGACTGGCTTCTGGGATCTGGTAACACTACTGCCTTCTATTTTTCTTTCCATTCTAAGGGTGGAATAACTACCTTTAGGTTGCTTATCTCTGGGTTGCCTTACTGTCTCTCATTAGTTTCCTCAGCTCATCTATCACCAGTCCCCTATATTAAATTACCTTAATTTTAAATTCTTAGAATAATTTCTGTGTCCTGACTGTACACTCACTGGTATACCATTCAAATCACTCATTTACTCCCCTACTCCACTGAAACTCCCAAGAGACTTACTATACAAATGGACAATGGCAAGATCATTTTTAGACTAGAACTCTGACCCACAACCTCTGTGGCAACCAGTCCAGGAAACCAAACCACAACCTTTGCAGCAATTGGCCCAAAAGAATCAGGGCTTGGTCAATGACTGCCAACTTATCTGATTTCTATTCCCCTTCCAACTCAGACCATGAGAAAACCAAATATGATCCTCAAACCAATCACATAGAATGTCCCCCTTTTAGCTAGCCCACCTCCAGCTTCTCCATACCCACAATCTTTAATCAAAGAAATACTGCAGCCTCTCCTTTTTTTCCACTATAAAGTTTTCGAATTCTTCTGCAAGTTTTTGAGTATCCTCCAAATGGAAGTGATGGTGGCAGTTTCCCTTGCTATAGTGAAAACTCTGAATAAATACTCTCTGTTTGTTTTCATCTGGATGGTCTTCATTTATTTTTGCACTTCTCTTTTCAAATTTGCCAGTGTCATCTACATTGCCAAATCTAGCAGTCAATTTTCAGTTCACTTACTTTTGACCTGGCAGCATGTGATATAGTTGAAAATTTTACTTCCCTACTATTTAAACACCTTTATTTGTCTCTAAGTTGTCTTACTCCTTGGTTTTCTCGCTACCCATTGTCTATTACTTTTTAGTGTTCTTTGCTTATCCATCACAGTTTCCTCAATTCTAAGCACTGGACTGCCCCAGAGATTAATTCTTATACCTATGCATTTTCCCTTTCAGCTCAACTCTGCTTTTCTTTACTTTGTTCCATGAGGCTCATCTATTTGGACTACATTATCCAGATCCCTTGCAGTTGTGTTTGTAGTTTGGTTCAGTCAATGGAAAGCACAGTGAGTTATCCAGATAGTATGAAAAATATTTATTCCTCTAGCTGTTTCTGGAAGTTGCTTGTGGGTTGGCTGTGGCCCTAGACCAAAAGTTACAGCTCCTTTGAGGAGGTCCTTTACACATGGTTCTTTGGATTCTGTTCACTGTATCCTTTAGTTCTAGGTTGGTATAGGCTCCCTGCCTGAATAACTGCCATGAGTATCCCCAAAACAAGACTACCTAATTAGCATAATAAATAAGGATAACCCAACAGTTAACTATAGAGCAGATAATTTACCTTTTCCCTAATTTTTTCTCTGTATGTAAATAATATTAAAGCACTGTTGAACAGGGAGACATAAAATAAAGCAATATAAATATATATTATTTATATTTACAAATATAAATAAATTTATATTTATATTTATACTCACCCAGACATTTATATAACAGTGATGATGTGAGAATCTAATGATGATCCTTAAAGTCAATATCTCCTGTTAAATTGGTGTCTGAAACTTTTGTAAATAAGGCAGCAAATTTCCACTGTTGTTTCTTTTCTCATTTGCTTTGAGTCTGTGATTTCATGAATAATTTACATTTTTTAAATACTGAAAGGAACAAAATGAAGACACTACTTGAGAAACTAATCAAAATTGAAATACCACCATGCATATTAGGATTTTTGGAAAATAATGAAAATTTGATTTTATAGATGTACTGAATAGTGTTTTGAAAGTCTCTAGTATAATGTTTTATTTTATGCATTCCTAGGGTTCTAGGAATTTCTTTAGAGATTTTTCTATAAAAAGGAAATTGAAGCACTTTCATCACTGATATTGCAGGACTAAACATCTATGAATTAGATGGATTTAGTATTATATGATTATATTTGAGAAATGTGATTTTTAGTCATAGTTTATCTAAATGGTAAAAATTTGTCGGGGTACATATAGGATAAACCTTACATGTAAGCAATGTGGAGTTTGCCCACAGGTTCCTGAAATGCCCTGCATGATGAGTGTCTTTGCTTGCCTGTGGCCTGTGGTCACCAGAGAGTTTATCACTGTGAGTTACAATATGGGCTTTGGACCACACAGTCTCAGTTCAGACCTCCAGAGGAACTGATGACTAAAGATATTAAATCCAACAGAAGAACTGATGACTAAAGATATTAATAGCAACCACTGGAGGAGCTAGAGAATAAAGATCAGCTACTCGTGTAGTATGAGGTAGAACCCCAATAAAACTGGACATCAGAGACTTGTGTGAGGCTCCCTGGATGGCAATACTCCGTGCATATTGTTACACTTTATTGACTGGGAGGAGGTAACAGCATCCATACTTGATTGGGATAGGACACCTGGAAGCTCCTCGTTTAAACCACCCCATTGGACTCTGCTTTATATGTCTCTTCATTTGGCTGATTTTAACCTGTAGACTTTCTCTGTAATAAGGTATTACAACTGTAAAGAGTGACTGGTTATATACTATGGAATTGGGGGAGATAAAAGCAAAAGAGAAGCCTCCAGAAGGACTTTCATATACTAAAAAGACTCATAAAATACTTTGCTATTGTCAAGCAAAGGTTGTTTTCCCTCTAGTAAAGTGTTAACATGAAGACAGTAGGGAGTTCCTAGAGAAATGTTACACTCTGTATTTACCTCAAGTATTTGTCAATGGGCTGCAAATTATAAGGAAATTTAATTTTGTTTGCTGTTTCTTTCTTGCCTTTGTTCCCCACATCACTATGGAGGGGAGGGTGATGTTAGAGCTCCAGGAAACTGAGTCTATGTGTTTCTGGAGATTAGGCTATTGATAAGATTGCCTTTTTCTTGTATTTTACTAAGAGATTTGTAAACTGATGGAGATTCATGTCCTGCATGATTGTGATCTCAATCAGTTAACCATTTGTTTTCTCCTTCTCTTAGCTTTAGGGCAGCCAGGAATGCGTGAGGAATGTCACACATATCCCACCTGGGTAGGGATGTTTGCAGAGAGTCAGCTTGCCTTATGCTCCCTCATCATAAATATTGATCATTGCCATTCTTTATTAAATTCAAAAGTTTCGGTCAAATAAATAACAATTTTTCAATCTTAAAAAAAAAGAAACCTGATAAAAATAATTTTACTTGTTTATACTTTCATATTTCTGTTATATTTTCAGGTCATCAAATTTACTTGATTGCGAGTGGTTGAAAATATTACTTCATATTAGCAGAAATGAAGATTTGTAATGGAATAAAGTAGGAAATGTTTATACATTGTTAAAACTTTGATTTCAAAAAAATGTATTGTAGTAGACTGATTGCATTATTTATTGCTGTCATAATGAATTACCACAAATTTAGTGGCTTTATGTTACATCCATTTATTATCTCATAGTTTTGTGGGTCAGAAATCTGACATGGGTCTACCAGACTAAATCAAGTTATTAGGGGGGATCATTTCCTTTCTGAAGTCTCTAGAGCCTTGTTTACTAAGGTTGTTGATATAGTTTTGCTTCTTAAAGTGATAATACTGAGGCCTTCTTTTTCAAGCTGGCTGTGAGCCAAGCATCATTCCCAGCTTCTAGATGCCATCAACATTCCTGTTTTCATGGTTCTTTTCCTTCATCTTTGTAGGCAGCAATAGCCCATCAGATTTCTCCTGTCTCTTCTTCAACCACATCTCTCTATCTTGCCTTTCTCTTCCACTTTTAAGGGCTCATGTGATTATATTGGGCCCACCCAGATAATCCAGGTTATCCTCCTTCTTTTAAAGTGTTTAACCTTAATTTTATATGCAAATTCCCTTGCGACATATGATGCAACATATTCACAGGTTCCAGAGATTGGCGTGTGGATATTTCGAAGGGGAGGCATTATTCTGCCTACCACAGTGGCCTACTGATTTTGGACTGTTGAGGTAGAAATAAGGTTAGGAGAATGCCTGAAGATCATATTTCATGTTAGGGTTCCAGAGCTTTCTACAAACTCATATTAGTTGGTCAAGAATAACCTTAACTTCACTCTCTGGGATAAAAGGCAAAAACTGAAATAAGCTTTATGCCAAAACTAGAATTCAGATGCTACCACTATCATAGTAGAAGAGAGCCAGAATGACAGTCTCTCATAGGTGAAGGACTTTTACATATTTGAATTGTTTTGAATAGGGTATCATCATACTAGAGAGGAGGTTAGTACAATTTGAACACTTTATTGGTTTGATATTTAGTTTAGCATTTATATCACATCTTAAGTTGGATTTAGCAAAATCTATTATCCCAATATCCCAATATGAAAGTAACAACAAAAGTTTCCTATAGAATTTCTGTGAATGTACTGTCTACACTGGTTTACATTAAAAATAGTGGAAAGGGACTGTAGAATTTTAGATGATTAAACAAAAAGATATTGAAATTTGGAGAGGAAATATTCTCTTTTTTCTGCCCTATGATTTCTACATATACATGTATAACAGTGTTTGTATAGATAATGGTTGAATAATAGGGTAGGGGATATATACTTAGAAACAAAGTATTGTCAGAATATTTAGTTTGTCTAAACAAAGGACTCGCTGATTGTAGATGATAGTGAAAATTTTGCCAATACAATATTTGGGGGGCAGGGAAAAGTCGTGAGAAATTGTAACTTTGGAGTTAATTGAAATTGTTCTATGTAAAAGGAATTTAAAGAAATAAGGAGGGATTTTCCTAACTGTAAAACAGTTTTTATTATTATTGTATAACAAAACAAACAAGCAAAAATAAACCACTTATTTAAGAAAATATGCTCTCATAGATCAATTATTTCAAAAGCATTAATTCATTTCTCAGCACTAGTTTTCTACTATAATCAGTCTTTCACATCAGAGTAATACATTAAAATGAAGCACATTAGACTCATTAAAATAACCATGTACTAAAATATCCTTAAAATTAGTTTAAAATTAATTAAACCATGCTGAGGTAATATCACATTTGCCTATATTGCCTCAGCTTATGGCTCAGTATTATTGCTGGTGTTTTCATTAGCTGTTTAATGTAAATTGGCTGCTAAAGAATGACTTATACTTTCAATTATGTTTTAATAAAAAAAGAACATTATCGTGTCCCCAGATTGTAAGTAATAGCAGCTGTACATTAACAATGTGAATTTCTGTACTTCAATCACTTTTATAGGTAAAATATATACAAAAACAATCTTTTCTGGGGCACCTGGGTGGCTCAGTTGGTTAAATATCTGACTTCGGCTCAGCTCATGATCTCATGGTTTGTGAGTTTGAGGCCCGCAACAGGTCATGATCTCACAGTTTATGAATTCAAGCCCCACATAGGGCTCTCCACTCTCAGTGCAGAGGCTGCTTCATATCCTTTGTCTCTCTCTCTCTCCCTCTGCCCTCCCCTGCTCATGCTCTCTCTCAAAAATAAATAAACATTAAAAAAATTAAAAGCAATCTTTTCTGAAATGATGTATATCACATAATACAAATATAAACAAGAGGTAGACAAGAAATTCTTAATATGTCACATGAATATTTAACCTAATTGGTTTTGTGTGAGAACTATTTTGTGGTAGCTAAATATGTTAGTCACTTAAAAATAGAAAGCTATCAGGGGACCCTTTGTACCTGATTACACCTTAGAGTAAAATCTTGAGCCCCATAAAGATGAGATGGCAGAGCTAAGTTCCATCATCTATAATATAGGGCTACATTATAGGATGATACAAGAATTAAATGAGTTAGCATGCATAAAACAACCAGCATGGTTCCTGGAACTTCATGATGACCCTTGTTATTGTCAGTTGTTAGTATTATTATGGTCATGCCATAGGCTAGATATCAACATAATTTAGCCCTGGTAATGTTAACCCTGATAACACAGTTAAGGTCATGTCTGCCAGGATTCTCCTTTCCATACTCTATCATTAGAGGCAAGTCACTCATAGGGAAGGAAAGTCAAGTTCACCATACACTCAAGGGCAAAGGAATTAATATCCACCTCTTGTTCCCCCCCACCACTTCCCATATGTTCATCTGTTTTGTTTCTTAAATTACACATGAGTGAAATCATATGATATTTAAGAAAGGGAAACAAACCACAATAGACTCTTAATGATAGAGAACAAACTGAGGATTGATGGAGGGAGGGGGTAAGAGATGGGCTAGATGTATGATGGGTATTAAAGAGGGCATTTGGTGTGATGAATGCTGGATGTTTAATGCAAGTGATGAATTCTACGTCACTGAGTTCTACGTCTGAAACCAATATTGCACTGTATACTAACTAAAATTTAAATTTAAAAAATTATCAAAGTGGAAATTAAAAAAATCCACCTCTTGGAAAGGGGGATGTCAAAGAGTTTATAAACGTATACAAAACACATTACACTATTTAAATATTTGGGGGGACATATTTTGAGGCTCTATAAATATCCTCTTTCTCCTTATTGTTTCATATACTAGTTTCACATTTCACTCATGGATCTTTTGCCTGCAGCAATTACTGTGGTATTCTAACGGTGATTTTCCATTCCCCTCATAGTTTTTTTTTCATATAATAACATAAATGATTCCTTTAATTCACCATGCCTATGTGTCTTTGATCATATAGTTGCTCTGCCTGACTTTGTCCTCCTGCTCCATCAGTCTCTGAATGACAAATATGTCCTTGTCTTTTATGATTCAGTACAGGAGTTACTTCTTTTGAGAAGCCTAACTATCCCATTTCCTATCCAAAGCAGAATTTGCCATCTTCTTAATTCCCAAAGCCTTTCTATATTTAAAGCTATCATATGACTGGCATACATCCATTATTGAACTATTAAAAATGTTTTACTCATGATGCATCTTGAAAGCTAGGTAGTGTTACTTATTATTACTCTGTCCCTAGGGTCTAGTACAAAATCTGGGACATTAAAGGCAAATCAGCAAATACTTGTTAGATGAATGAATGTATAATAAAGCAGTTGGTTAAATTCAATCTTCAATTTTTGGGGCATCTATTCACATACTAGTCTCAGACTGAAAAGGAACTCAAAGAGATCCCACCTTATTTTTAGCAGCTTTGTAGTATATACAAAGGAGATTTTCCACATTTTTCTTTCATCCTTCTCTTCCCATTTCTCCTTTCTCAATACCATCTTCCATTATACCATATTACACCTGAAACCATCATTTCAGTCAGCAGATTGTAATTAGTTAGGGAAGGGGAAGTGTAGAAGAGTTATTACTTAAGGAGATCAAAGAAGAGTGACCAGAGAGGCAGGAGGAATAAATGGAGAGAATAGTGTAATGATAGCCAAGGAATTTGACTACGAAGGGACTTACATATCATAGAGCTCAAAAGGGGAAGAACTGAAGCACGGACATTAATTTAGCAATGATGAAGTTATTGGTAACCTTTGTCAAAGCTATTTTAGTGCAACTATGGAGGCAGAAGTCATAAATTTATTTTTTTTTAATTTTTTTTTCCAACGTTTATTTATTTTTGGGACAGAGAGAGACAGAGCATGAACGGGGGAGGGGCAGAGAGAGAGGGAGACACAGAATCGGAAACAGGCTCCAGGCTCTGAGCCATCAGCCCAAAGCCCGACGCGGGGCTCGAACTCACGGACCGCGAGATCGTGACCTGGCTGAAGTCAGACGCTCAACCGACTGTGCCACCCAGGCGCCCCAGAAGTCATAAATTTAAGATAGCTAATGTATGCTATTAAAAAGAGTGTGGCTATCAAAGAAAAAGGAGGGAATGGGAGAGCTAAAGCAGAAATAATCTAGAGGTAGGTGCATGATTAAAGGAATAGCTATTTTATTTTGTTTTACAAAAACAAAGAGAAGCACATATATATTCTGAGGGAATTAAGCCATGAGATTGAGGGTACCTGAAAGAGCACTGGAAGGGGGGGGGATGGGATCTATGGCATAGACATAGGTCAAAGGAATCAATGGTGCAGATAGAGCATCTAGGCTAACACTCCTTAAAGGCTCTGTCCCTATCTTGACCACTTTTCAGGAGAAGGAAGGAGAAAGTCAGCTTCTCTTGTATTCATAAACTTGATGTCTACTCATTCCCCTTTCTCATTTTAGAGAAAGAAAATACATACTGAGGTAAAGAGGGTTGTAAACCCGTGAAAGGCATGTATCATCTTTTTGAGCACATATGTATACGTTTTAAATTTTTTTAATGTTTATTTATTATTGAGAGACAGAGAGAGACAAAGCATGAGCATGGGAGGGGCAGAGAGAGGAGGAGACACAGAATTTGAATGAGGCTCCAGGCTCTGAGCTGTCAGCACAGAGCCCGATGCGGGGCTCGAACTCACAAACTGTGAGATCATAACCCAAGCTGAAGTTGGATGCTTAACCGACTGAGCCACCCAGGCACACTGAACACATACACAGTTTTTGAAGGAAACACATTTTAGGTCTTGTGGTGTCTGGCCTATATCCCTGTGTTCCACAGGATGGCTTAATTTGTAAGAAATACAAGAATATCACATCTGCCTAAGTTGCTAATATTTTTCTTTCATATAATGCATGCAATTTTATTTAAAGAATGAGAAAATATATCTTCCATTTATTCAAACTACTCAGACAAGATTTGAAGAAACACTGCAGATTAAGGAAAAACAGCTTTCTGGGTGCTCTATTATTTAGAAATTTAGCCAACTTGTCAGGGGCAGGGTATTCCACATCTTTAATGCACTATATTAGGTTTTGTTATATACCTCTATAGCAGTAAGTTAGGGCTCAAGTTTTGTGATGAATTTTTGTGGGGGATTATTTTCTGCTCTTTCAGTCTTCTAAACTTTTTAGTCATGTTTAGATTTCTTGTCACTTACGAGGCATAAACACACCTGAAGGTGAAAGATGACTGAAAATTATATACCTACACGTAGGCTCTGACAATTTTTACACATTTATACTTACAGGTATTTCTACAATAGGGAAAATCATAGAGGATATTTGAAAACATAATTGCATCTGAGAAGCAACTTTGAATATCCCTGTACTTAATCATCTTTAAATTGGTAATGGTACTGCATATTCACAATAGTACAATGAAATATATGCATATCTAGGGAAAATACTTTTTAGGCAAAATAAAAAACAATTCTGTTGCCAAATATAGTCAAGCACTTTATTACAATAATTTCTTTAAATTTCCTAACTATATTGTTTTGCAAAAGAACACTATATATTGCAGTACTACATTATTAAAATATTAATTTGCATAATTGAGTCAATCTTCATTTTAAAACTTCTGAAATATATATTTACTGAATCTAGGTACTATTATTTTTATATGACCTGTTTATTTTTGGTTTTATATTATTAAAAGCATTGCATTTATTTTTAAAGTTTATTTATTTATTTTTGAGATAGAACACAAGAAGGGGGAGAGGGCAGAGAGAGAGAGAGAGAGAGAATCTCAAGGATGCTCTGCTGTGCTACCACAGAACCCAATGAAGGGCTCAGACCCACACACTATGAGATCATGACCTAAGCCAAAATCAAAATCAGATGCTTAAGTGACTGAGACACCCAGGCGCTCCCAAAACACCACATTTAAATGCTTGGTATATATTTTGTGTTCTGTTTTAAGGGTAAATGTTTTCATCACAATAGAAGGATATATAACACAGAGGCTATTCTCAGGCTGTGTTTCATTAGAAAGCTCTCTGAAAGACTTTACATTCAGGTCATCTGACAAGTGGATTAAGTGTCTGAGTGAGAAATGGATTCAGTAGGGAGGATAAGTACTCCAGTAAATGGAAAAATGGCCCAAGAAGAAGAGATCAAGTAGTTTTTATGATGATTTATGATTTTCTCTTTTCTCTTTTCTCTTTTTTTTATTTTAAGGCCAATTTTAAAATGTTAAAAAATACAGGAAATAAGTGAATAGTTTAACAACCATCAATGCAATGCACACCAGTCCCAGAATTAACAAATGTGAACATTTTCTTCTATGTGCTTCAGATATGTGCCTCAGATATTGTTATATAAACCAATAATACATTAAAAATAAGATTGCGGGACTAGTTGTTCTCATTTCCTTCCACCTTTCAACTGCTATATAGTAATTCATTGAACAAATACTCAGTTTACTTAGTCATTCCCCTACTGAAGAACACAGGTTGATTATGCTTTTTGGTTTTAACAACAATGGCAGTATGTAGATATTTATTGGTGCAAAAATGGAAATTTTCCTCTAGAGAATATAACTGTAAGAATTTATAAGTATAGGGAAGGCCAGTTTTCATTATGTAATAGAAATTTTCAGTCCTGCAAGTTTACATTCTTACCAATAGAGTGTGTGGGTGTATGTTCTCTCACACCCTCAATTTTTTTTTAATTTTCTTTTTTTATAATCAATTTTCTTTTTGCCTATTTGGTGGCCAAGACATGGTATTTTACTATTGTTTTAATTTCTATTTCTCTGATTTCTAGAGAGATTGATATTTTATTTTACCTCTAGTGGCCATTCAGGTTCTCTCCCCTATGCATGTACCATTCATTGCATCCTGTTTTTCCATTTCACCATTTATCATGGCTTAAGTCCATTTAAAATTCTAAATATTTTTAACTTGTCTTTTGTGTATGTACTAAATATCTTTTCCATGTGTGTTTTGCGACTTTAACAAAGTGTTCAGAATCACTTTTCCTATGTAATTTATGTTTTTGTGTGGTCAAAGTCTTTTCCCAATGAATTTTCATTGTGTCTTGTCAAAGAAATTACATTCTTTCCTGAGATCCTAATGACAATTTCCTGTTTTTCTCCAAATATTTTTGATTTCTTCTTGTTTCATTATTTTCAGTTCTTTTTATTTTATCTTAAAAAAATCCAACTGGAATTTATATTGTATGGATGGTCTGAAATAAGAATACATTTCTATTTTTCTCCCCAGTGGGTATCACCAGTTGTTGAAATGCCATTTATTGAACTGTCCATTCTTCCCCACCAATTGGAAATGCTGCTCTACACTCCCACATATACTTAAAATTATATCTGTACTCTATTTCGTTTCATTAATCTATATTCCTATACAAAGAGCACAAGTCTTCATTTAAGAAATCTCTATAAGAAGGGGCGCCTGGGTGGCTCAGTCAGTTAAGTGTCTGACTTTGGCTCAGGTCATAATCTCATGGTTTGTGAGCTCAAGCCCCACTTCGGGCTCTGTGCTGACAGCTCAGAGCCTGGAGCCTGCTTCATAATCTATGTATCCCTCTCTCTCTGCCCCTCCTCCATTCTCACTCTGTTTCTCTATCTCAAAAATAAATAAAAAACATTAAAAAATCTTTATAAGAAGCATTGCTATTTGAAGAATTAAGATGGTGGGGTATTACGATAAATATCAAATAATTCTCAACACCTAAGAAATCAATCTAAAGATTGAGAGTACAAACTTCATAACTAGAGGGATAAAAGAGCCATATCATGCAAAATAGGAAGTGTGGAGATGTGACTTAGGGGAGAAAAGAAGTGCTGGTGTTGTGGAAGGGAGGAGTTCTAATCATGGATAAAGGAAAGAGAGAAAGAGAAAGAGAAAACAAGGTGCATGGCATTGCACAAGAAGAACATTTCACCAAAATCATTGACAGGGAAAATGAGAGGGTCTGATAATCACAAGATTTTGTAAGCAGTGGAGCTCAAAGTCTGCAGTTTTAGAAGTCAGCACCATCACTGGGGTGGAGCTTGGTGGGTGTAGAGGTACTCCTGTGGAAAAAGAAGGCAAAAGCCCTGGAGCAGACAGTGTGGTCTAAGATCCCCTGGTTCACACTGGGAGAGACATTTCCCCTTCTTGGAGTGCATTTGGGAGAGATGACACTGCCTCTTTAGAGACAAGTGTCAGCAGGCACCATTGAGCTGTCCCATTTATTACCATAGGCAGAGACAGATGCTGAAGGCAGCTAACCTGTATGCCAGCTGTTTGCTATGCTTTACCATAAACTCCAAGGCCCTGCACATTCATGTTCCTGTCCTGGGACAAGCCTGCGCCAGTCACAGCATGGTGAGACCCTTCCCCAGAGGATCAACTTGGGACTGTGCCATGCCAGGTCAGTAAAATTTGGAGTTTTGAAACATAACTGTTGTGCCTGAGATGAAACACAGGAGAACTGGGCTGCCATGTGGACAGATGGCTTGGACAAAGGGTGAAGTCAGGGGTCTGAGGGAAGCCTGGGACAAATGAGGGGAGACTGTTCACTCTTCTGTGATGATTTCTGAACAGCATCAGGTGATAACTCCCCTCTGAAGGATGAGAGAGCTGGATAACACCATATTTGACTCTGCTCATCAGCACAGACAGACTTCAGTGAAAGCCACATCACCCACAGTGGAAGCTACAGCTGCTTACACGGAGACTTACCCCTTGCACTCTGCAAGTACTTTTTTAATAGGGCAAGTGTGCCTGAGTAAGAGGAGCAGTGTTCCCTCCCCCAAAAGACCAGCACAAACCCATCAGCACCCACCAAGTCTACTGACCATACTATACTGACCTATTTCTAGGGGAAATAGAATATAGCTTCCTTTAACAAACAAACAAAAAATACACCAAGTTAAAACTTACCACACATTGGGACAAGGTCAAAACACTCCCCGCTACAGGGAAAGAGAAACTCTGCAGAGGACTGACCTGAGGGAAAGAGCACCCAAAAAATCAACAGCAGAGTGCACATAGCATACAACACAAATTCTTCTTGGAGCACAAAGTCCTGGACAACATATGACCTCTTATTAATATTGCTATTACTCCCAGGGCAGGAAACATAACAGGCTTTCTTAACATACAGAAGCAAAAAATCTAGACAAAATGCCAAGATGGAGGAATTCATAACAAACTAAAGAAAAAGAAAAGGTCATGCCCAGGATCTAATTGAAATATATTACAGTAATATGACTGAACCAGAATTGAATACAACAGTCACAAGGATACTAGTTGTGCTTGAGAAAAGCATAGAAGACACAAGGGAGTTCCTTAATGCAGAGACAAAAGAACTAAAAACTTAGGCCAAAATAAAAAAAAAATGTTATAATTGAGATGTAAACCTGAATGGGTGTAATGACCATAAGGACAAAAGAAGCAGGAGAAAGAACAAGTGATATAGAAGATAAAATTATGGACACTAATGAAGCTGAAAAGAAGAGGGCAAGAAAAATATTGGATCATGAATGTAGATTTAGGGAACTCAGAAGCTCCATGAAGGGTAATAACTCAGAAGCTCCATGAAGGGTAATACTTCAGAAGCTCCATGAAGGGATTTCTATTATAGGAATCCCAGAAGAAGAAAAAGAGAGAGAGCAGAAGGTATATTTGAGTAAATTATACCTGAAAACTTCCCTAATCTGAGGAGGGAAACAGACATCAACATTCAGGAGGCCCAGGGACCTCCCCTCAAAATCAACAAAAGTAGGCCAACTCCAAGATATATTGTACTAAAATTAGCAAAATACAGAGATAAAGAATTCTGAAAACAAAGAGGGGAAAGAAATGTGTAACCTAAGTGGGAAGATAAATAAGGTTAGCGGCAGATTTCTCCAAAGAAACTTTCAGACCGGAAGGAACTGGCATGATATATTCAATGTGCTAAATGGGAAAAATATGCAGGCAAGAATACTTTATTCAGCACAGTTGTCATTCTTTTTTTTTTTTTTTTTTTATATATGAAATTTATTGTCAAATTGGTTTCCATACAACACCCAGTGCTCATCCCAAAAGGTGCCCTCCTCAATACCCATCACCCACCCTCTCCTCCCTCCCACCCACCATCAACCCTCAGTTTGCTCTCAGTTCTCAACAGTCTCTTATGCTTTGGCTCTCTCCCACTCTAACCTCTTTTTTTTTTTTTCCTTCCCCTCCCCCATGGGTTCCTGTTAAGTTTCTCAGGATCCACATAAGAGTGAAACCATATGGTATCTGTCTTTCTCTGTATGGCTTATTTCACTTAGCATCACACTCTCCAGTTCCATCCACGTTGCTACAAAAGGCCATATTTCATTTTTTCTCATTGCCACGTAGTATTCCATAGTGTATATAAACCACAATTTCTTTATCCATTCATCAGTTGATGGACATTTAGGCTCTTTCCATAATTTGGCTATTGTTGAGAGTGCTGCTATGAACATTGGGGTACAAGTGCCCCTATGCATCAGTACTCCTGTGTCCCTTGGATAAATTCCTAGCAATGCTATTGCTGGGTCATAGGGTAGGTCTATTTTTAATTTTCTGAGGAACCTCCACACTGCTTTCCAGAGCGGCTGCACCAATTTGCATTCCCACCAA
>NW_024420361.1:1842449-1845389 GCF_014898765.1 Herpailurus yagouaroundi
GCTGATCAAAAAGGATTTAAATAATATAACAGAAAGTGAATTTAGAATAATAGTCATAAAATTAATCGCTGGGCTTGAAAACAGTATAGCTGACAGCAGAGAATCTCTTGCTACAGAGATCTAGGGACTAAGGAACAGTCACGAGGAGCTGAAAAACGCTTTAAACGAAATGCATAACAAAATGGAAACCACCACGGCTCGGATTGAAGAGGCAGAGGAGAGAATAGGTGAACTAGAAGATAAAGTTATGGAAAAAGAGGAAGCTGAGAGAAAGAGAGATAAAAAAATCCAGGAGTATGAGGGGAAAATTAGAGAACTAAGTGATCCACTAAAAAGAAATAATATACGCATAATTGGTATCCCAGAGGAGGAAGAGAGAGGGAAAGGTGCTGAAGGGGTACTTGAAGAAATTATAGCTGAGAACTTCCCTGAACTGGGGAAGGAAGAAGGCATTGAAATCCAAGAGGCACAGAGAACTCCCTTCAGACGTAACTTGAATCGATCTTCTGCACGACATATCATAGTGAAACTGGCAAAATACAAGGATAAAGAGAAAATTCTGAAAGCAGCAAGGGGTAAACGTGCCCTCACATATAAAGGGAGACCTATAAGACTCGTGACTGATCTCTCTTTTGAAACTTGGCAGGCCAGAAAGACTTGGCACGAGATTTTCAGTTTGCTAGACAGAAAAACTATGCAGCCGAGAATCCTTTATCCAGCAAGCCTGTCATTTAGAATAGAAGGAGAGATAAAGGTCTTCCCAAACAAACAAAAACTGAAGGAATTTGTCACCACTAAACCAGCCCTACAAGAGATCCTAAGGGGGACCCTGTGAGACAAAGTATCAGAGACATCACTACAAGCATAAAACATACAGACATCACACTGACTCTAAACCCATATCTTTCTATAATAACACTGAATGTAAATGGATTAAATGCGCCAACCAAAAGACATAGGGTATCAGAATGGATAAAAAAAACAAGACCCATCTATTTGCTGTCTACAAGAGACTCATTTTAGACCTGAGGACACCTTTAGATTGAGAGTGAGGGGATGGAGAACTATTTATCATGCTACTGGAAGCCAAAAGAAAGCTGGAGTAGCCATACTTATATCAGACAAACTAGACTTTAAATTAAAGGCTGTAACAAGAGATGAAGAAGGACATTATATAATAGTGACAGGGTCTATCCATCAGGAAGAGCTAACAATTATAAATGTCTATGCGCCGAATACCGGAGCGCCCAAATATATAAAACAATTACTCATAAACACAAGCAACCTTATTGATAAGAATGTGGTCATTGCAGGGGACTTTAACACCCCACTTACAGAAATGGATAGATCATCTAGACACACGGTCAATAAAGAAACAAGGGCCCTGAATGAGACATTGGAACAGATGGACTTGACAGATCTATTTAGAACTCTGCATCCCAAAGCAACAGAATATACTTTCTTCTCGAGTGCACATGGAACATTCTCCAAGATAGATCATATACTGGGTCACAAAACAGCCCTTCATAAGTTTACAAGAATTGAAATCATACCATGCATACTTTCAGACCACAATGCTATGAAGCTTGAAATCAACCACAGAAAAAAGTCTGGAAAACCTCCCAAAGCATGGAGGTTAAAGAACACCCTACTAACGAAGGAGTGGGTCAACCAGACAATTAGAGAAGAAATTAAAAAATATATGGAAACAAACGAAAGTGAAAATACAACAATCCAAACGCTTTGGGACGCAGCGAAGGCAGTCCTGAGAGGAAAATACATTGCAATCCAGGCCTATCTCAAGAAACAAGAAAAATCCCAAATACAAAATCTAACAGCACACCTAAAGGAAATAGAAGCAGAACAGCAAAGGCAGCCTAAACCCAGCAGAAGAAGAGAAATAATAAAGATCAGAGCAGAAATAAACAATATAGAATCTAAAAAAACTGTAGGGCAGATCAACGAAACCAAGAGTTGGTTTTTTGAAAAAATAAACAAAATTGACAAACCTCTAGCCAGGCTTCTCAAAAAGAAACGGGAGATGACCCAAATAGATAAAATCATGAATGAAAATGGAATGATTACAACCAATCCCTCAGAGATACAAACAATTATCAGGGAATACTATGAAAAATTATATGCCAACAAATTGGACAACCTGGAAGAAATGGACAAATTCCTGAACACCCACACTCTTCCAAAACTCAATCAGGAGGAAATAGAAAGCTTGAACAGACCCATCAGCAGCGAAGAAATTGAATCGGTTATCAAAAATCTCCCAACAAATAAGAGTCCAGGACCAGATGGCTTCCCAGGGGAGTTCTACCAGACGTTTAAAGCAGAGATAATACCTATCCTTCTCAAGCTATTCCAAGAAATAGAAAGGGAAGGAAAACTTCCAGACTCATTCTATGAAGCCAGTATTACTTTGATTCCTAAACCAGACAGAGACCCAGTAAAACAAGAGAACTACAGGCCAATATCCCTGATGAATATGGATGCCAAAATTCTCAATAAGATCCTAGCAAATCGAATTCAACGGCATATAAAAAGAATTGTTCACCATGATCAAGTGGGATTCATTCCTGGGATGCAGGGCTGGTTCAACATTCGCAAATCAATCAACGTGATACATCACATTAACCAAAAAAAAGAGAAAAACCATATGATCCTGTCAATCGATGCAGAAAAGGCCTTTGACAAAATCCAGCACCCTTTCTTAATAAAAACCCTTGAGAAAGTCGGGATAGAAGGAACATACTTAAAGATCATAAAAGCCATTTATGAAAAGCCCACAGCTAACATCATCCTCAACGGGGAAAAACTGAGAGCTTTTTCCCTGAGATCAGGAACCCGACAGGGATGCCCACTCTCACCGCTGTTGTTTAACATAGTGCTGGAAGTTCTAGCATCAGCAATCAGACAACAAAAGGAAATCAA
>NW_024420361.1:1845489-1909726 GCF_014898765.1 Herpailurus yagouaroundi
AATTGAATCGGTTATCAAAAATCTCCCAACAAATAAGAGTCCAAGATCATATCATTCTTATACTTTATTTTATTAATGTATTGTACCATGTTGATTGACTTGCAAATATTGAACTACCTCTGCAGCCTAGGAATATATCCTACTTGATTGTGGTGAAATATTCTTTTAATGTAGTGTTGGATTTAGTTTGCTAATATTTTATTGAGAGTTTTTATATCTATATTCACCAGGGATATTGGCCTATAATTTCTTTTTTTTTTCCTTTTTTCTTTCCTTTTTTGTAGAATATTTACCTGGTTTTGGTATCAGAGAAATGCTGACCTCACTTGGAAATTTCCAGTCTTTTTCTATTATTTGGAATAGTTTGAGATTTATATCTATTAACTGTTCTTTACATGCTTGGTAAAGCAAGCCTGTGAAGCCGTCTTGCCCTGGACTTTTGTATGTTGGGAGATTTTTTTTTTTTTTTAGCTGATTAATTTTCTTTGCTGGTTATTGAAATGTTCAAGTTTTCTATTTCCTTCTGTTTCAGTTTTGGCAGCTTATATGTTTCTAAGAGTTTATCCATTTCTTCCAGGTTGTCCAAATTCCTTGGCATATAGTTTTTCATAATATTATCTTATCATTGTTTGTATTTCTGTGGTGTTGGTTGTTATTTCTCCTCTCTCACTTGATTTTATTTATTTGGGTCTTTTCTATTTTATTTTTATTAAGTCTAGCTAGGGGGTTATAAATTTTATTAATGTTTTAAAGAACCACCTGTGATTTCATTGATTTGCTCTACTATTTTTTGGTTTTTGATTTTTGTTTTGTTTTGTTTTATTTGTGTTTGTTTGTTTGTTTTAGTTTATATTTCTTCTGATGTCTTAGGATTCTTTTGTTGCTCTTTTTATAGCTCCTTTAGGTATAGGGTTGTTTGAGATTTTTCTTGAGGTAGGCCTGCATATACTTCTTTCTTAGTACCTACCACTTTTGCTGCATCCCAAAGTTTTCAACCATTGTGCTTTCATTTGTTTGCATGTATTTTTCAAAATGTCTCTCATTTCCTGGTTGACCCATCCATTACTCACTAGCATGCTGTTTAACATCCATGTATTTGTGGTCTTTCCATATTTTTTCTTGTGATACACTTTGCATTTCACAGTGTTGTGGTCAGGACATATGCATGGTATGATCTCAATCATTTTGTATTTGTTGAAGCCTGATTTGTGACCTACTATGTAATCTGTTCTGGAGTATCTCCTATGTGCACTTGAAAATAACGCATATTCTGTTTCTTTAAGATGGAATGGTCTGAATATATCTGTGGTTTATATGGCCCAGTGTGTCATTCAAAGACATTGTTTTTTTGTAGAATTTCTCTTTAGATCATCTAACCATTGATGCAATCGAGGTGTTAAAATCCCCTAGTGTTATTGTATTATTATCAATGAGTTGTTTTGTTTTTATTATTATGTTTTTAAAATATATATTTGTGTTCTCCCTTCTTAGGTACACATATATTTACACTTTTTAGATCTTGTTGTATTACCCCTTTTATTATGATACAGTGCCTTCTTCATCTCTTGTTACAGACTTTGGTTTAAAGTCTACTTTGTCAGACATAAGTATTGCTACTCTGGCTTGCTTTTGATGTTCATTTGCATGATAAATATTTCTCCATCCCCTCATTTTCAACTTATAGGTGTCTTTAGTTCTTTTTTTTATTTTTAATGTTTATTTACTTTTGAGAGAGAGAGAGAGAGAGAGAGAGAGTGGAAGCAGGGGGAGGGCAGACAGGGAGGGAGACACAGAACTTGAAGCAGGCTCCAGGTTCCACACTGTCTGCATGGAGCCTGATGCAGGGCCCAACTCATGAACTGCGAGGTCATGACCTGAGCTGAAGTTGGACACTTAACCAACTAGACACTGGGTGCCCCAACCGATGTCTTTAGTTCTTGTATGCAGCTTATAGATGTATCTTGTTTTTGTTTGTTTGTTTTTTGTTTCTTTATCATCCATTATTAAAACTTGTGATTTTGATTAGAACATTTTGTACATTTACATTCAGAGAAAGTATTGATAAGTATGCATTTAGTGTCATTTAATTAATTGCTCTGTTCTTGTTTCTGAAGATTTTCTCTGTTCTTTTGAAGTCTTGTTTGCTTTTGGTCTTTTTGTCCCCACTCAAAGGTTTCCCTTTAATATTTCTTGCAGGGCTGGTTTACTGGTCACAAACTGCTTTAGCTTTTGTTTGTCTGGGAAACTCTTTTTCTCTCCTTGTATTCTGAATGATAGTCTTGCTCGATAGAGCCTGTTTAATGGCAGCAGAAGAAATATAAACTAAAGGCAAGCTGCAGATTATTCCCATTCAACACTTGAAATTTGTCATGCCACTTTCTTCTGGCTTGCCAAGTTTCTGTAGAGAGATCTGCAGCTAGCCTTATTGGACTCCTTTTGTAACTTAGGGACTTCTTTTGTCCTGCTGGTTTTCTGATCTTTTTCTTTATTGTTATATTTTACAAATTTAATTACAATACATCTTGGTACTGACCTGCTTTTGTTTATTTTGATGGGAGTTCTCTGCAATTCATAGATCAAGAAGTATGCTTCTTTATCCAGATTAAGTAAGTTTTTTCACTATTATTTCCTCAAATACATTTTCTGTCCATTCTCTCTCTCTTTTTCTTCTGTGACTCCTATAATACGAATGCTATTGCATTTGATGTAGTCACCAAGTTCCTTATGTCTATTATCATGTTCTCATGCTCCCTTTTGTTCACATTTTCATTTCTCTACTTTTTCCAACCAGCCTGTTCTTCATTAAATCAAGCCTGTTTCCATCCTCAGCTATAACATTTCTCATTTCTGACTGATTCTTTTTAAACTCTTTTATTTCTGTGGTAACAATCTCCCTGAAGTCTCACACTCTTTTCTGAAGCCCAGTGAGTAGCCTTATGATTGTTCCTTCAAATTCCTAATCAGGCATGTTACTTATATCTGTTTCACTTAGATCTCTGGCCATGATTTTACCTTGTTTTTTCATTGGGAAGAATTCCTCCATCTTGACATTTTTATCTAAGCTTCTGCATTCTTCTATATGCTAGAAAAGCCTGTTATGCTTCCTGCTCCTGAGGATAATGGCTTTATGAAGAAAAGGTCATAATCAGAGCCTGACACTTCAGGGAGTGTCTCTGATGTGTGCTGCATGCACTTCACTATTGAATTTTGTCTACTCTATTCTTCAGGCCCATTGTCTGTAGAGGCTCTCCTTGCCTGTAGTTGGGCAATGTTTGGTCTTTGGCCACAATATGGCAACTTTTAAGTAGGTGTGTTCTGATCTGCTAGTTAAATGAGACCTGACACTACTACCACTAGAATTAAAGCACTTCAGACCTCTCTGGTGAGGATTATCATGTGGACAGGGGTTTCTGCTGGTCTTGGTGGAATGGGCCTACTGCACTGGGACTGATCCAATCTTGACTGAGAGGAGCAGTCCTGCCAGAGCACAGGGGTGAGGGACTTGGTGTAAGCAGGTTAGGCAGCTAGTGTGAGTGCTGTATTGCTTACTACAAGTCGTTCTGTCCACTAGCATAGGAGGGAAATGGCACAAACCAGGTCCTTTGTCCCATGAGACATGTCTCCCTAAAAGCTTCCTTTCAGGGAAGCTCTCTGACAAGAGCTAATAATCTCCCCGCTGAGTACCTAAGGTGTTTTACAGATTGCTGTTTTTACACTGTTTACCTCCAGGTTTTTTTGCTTGTGTTCTCTCTAGGAGCTCCTTTTCTAGGCTTTATTGCAGCCAAGCATGCTGACTTAAAAAGTCCAGGCTTTAGAGATGTGGTGTGGGGAGGGCTTTGTGCTTGTCTTCTGGGGTGGGGCCATGCCACACTGAGACTCAGGAAAACTTGATTGAGCAGGGCAATTACTTGAGACTTGGTGTAAGCAAGGTAGGTAGCCAGTGTAGGTGCTAAGCTGCTTCCAGCATGTAGCACTGTGTTTATGTTGAGTTGCAGGGCAGGGAAATGGTGCCAAGAGGCACGTTTTTTTTTTTTCCAAGAGAAGTATGTTGGTAAATGCTGCCTTTCAGGGATATAGGCCAAGAGGAGTGAATAATCTCCCTTGTGCCCCAGGAATTCTTCAGATTGCTGTGTCTTTGCTTCTTTCCCTGGGGAGTTTGCCTGCCTTCTCTTTAGGAGTAGGGCAGTACCCTCATGACTCTACCCTAGCCAAGCATGTTGACCTTTAAAACTCATCTTTAAGGCCCATAGTTGCCAGAACTCAGGAAAACCAGCCCTTCTCATTTTCCCAGAGAATTCCTATGGGGAAAATTTTCTTTTGTATTCTCTCGTGGGCTCCTTTCTCTCTCACCTTTGTCTACAACCATGACTCTGTCCCCTCCACAACACCTGTGATCCATTTCTCCCCTAAACCATGTCTCTGCTTTTCCTACCTTCTTTGATGTGGCTTCCTCTCTCCCTTTAGTTGTGGAGTTTGTTCTGTCTTCAGGTTGATTTCTGGGGTATTTCAAATGATTTGGTAGTCATCTAGTTGTGTTCAAATGATGAGATGAGTCTATGGTTTCTTACTCCTCTGTATTCTACTGGAATTTTTAACATCTGTTTACTCTTAAGAGGAAAACTTGGTTAGAATACTTTAAGTATTAGGTTATCTAGAACTTTTAACAGCTAAATAGCATTATCCATTTAATAGTATGGATACATGTTTGAAAATTTGCTATTATACGGCAAACAAACAAACAAAGAACAACAACAAAAAACCTGCTACTTGAATGTAGCCAAATAAACAGACTTGATTCCTTTGATTATCATGTTGCATTGGTAGAACATTATTTCTTAAAGTAGAAGTAAATCAACACCATATTTCTCGTAAAGGTAAGTATAATTTAAAATTGTTCATTATTAATCTACTTTTAATTTTTCAACATTTTCAACATTGCAGGTACAACTTGAAATATTAAGATTCAACTTAAGCTATTTTTTATACTGGGTAAATTCTCCACTGTACTTGCCAAATAACATCTCATCTATTTGCCTGGAAAATAAATGTTTTAGCAATTCAATCACGTATTCAACAAATATTTATTAATATCTATGATATGATGAGTACTGTTATAACAAAAATTTCTGTCATAATGGAGCTTACATTCTACTTGAGAAGTACAGGAAATAAAATAAATATGCAGAATATTAGTGATACATGATATAAAGTCAAAAATAGAGTAAAGAAGGAGACAGAGAGTTGGTTGTGTAAGTTTTAATTTCCTGTTTAGGGAAGGTCTGCCTATAAAGATGATATTCAAGTAAAGTCTTGAAGGTGATAAAGGAACAAATTGTGTGGATAAAATTCTAAGCAGAAAGAACAGACATCCCTGAAGAAGTACCAAGCCTGTAATTTTCAAAAGATTGATAAGAAGGCTATGTGGCTATAATGGTATGAGGAAAAAATGAGAGATTTCAGGACATAAGGTCAGAGACAGTGGATGGGCCAGATAGTGCAGAGCCTAGTGGGCTGTTCCAGGGATTAGTCGTTGGGTAAACCTTTACATGGTTTTGAGCAAAGTAATTATGTTAACTTATTAATATTATATTATTAAGTAATATTTTTTTTTCTCTGAACAGTGGGCAAAATGGAATGACCACTAACTAGAATAGGAGAGGATTTTAGTGAATCAAGTTTTGTGGAGAAAATGAGACCTTAGCTTTGAACATACTAAAATTCAGTTGTGTTAGACATCCAATTGAATCTTCTACTAATTTACCAGATATGTGAATGTGGTTTAAGGGAGATTTCCAGGCTGGTAATAGAAACCTGAAGCTTGTCAACATATTGATGGGGTCAGTACTAAAATTCAGTTCTGGAAATAACATACTGGATTTATCACAGACCACACAGTTTAAAGGCACAGGTCTCAACAAAGCTGTCCTCATGTCCAATGCCAGCCATAATTTCAGAGCTCCCCAGGCCACTCACACTCTGAACAACTGGCTAAAAATTTGGGAGTTCCCATGCTGCCTCAAGGTTTGATAATTCGCTAGAACAACTCACAGAACACAGGAAACTGCTATACTTACAATTGCAGTTTAGTATGAAGATTAAAAATCAGAACCAGACAAATAAAGAGACACTTATGGCAATGTCTGGGAGAGTCCTGAACACAGTATTCCATGCCTTCTCCCCACAAAATCAGTCACCTTCCAGCACATCAATGTTTTTACCAAAAAGGAAGTTTATACTCATTGTCCAGAATTCCATTGGAATGTCAATAAAATTAAAAATTAGGCATGACTTATTGAGTCAATGACCATGTGATTGAACACAACCTATAACTTTCCTCCTCTCACCAAACAGGTAGGTAAGGCTAATATCATATGGTTCAATATCTCAACTCTCTAGTCCTAAAGTTGTTCTTTTTGGTGTGGCCTGCTCCCATTCTGATTCATCTCATTAGAATTAACTTGGGGCCCACAATGAATGACCTCATTAACATAAATTGTCTTGGCCTACCATGATAACACAAGCACTTCTAATTTTTTTAATGTTTATTTACTTTTGAGAGAGAGAGACACGAGAGAGAGAGAGAGAGAGAGAGAGAGAGAGCATGAGCCAGGGAGGGGAAGAGATAGACAGAGACACAGAATCCAAAGCAGGATCCAGGCTCTGATCTGTCAGCACAGAGGCCAACGTGGGGCTCAAACCCATAAACTGTGAAATCATGACCTGAGCCAAAGTCTGACACTCAACTGACTGAGCCACCCAGGTGCTCTAATAACACAGACAGTTCTACAATTTAGAAAATTCCAACACTTTTGAGGTTCATTCCCAAGAATTAGAACAAACACCACACAAATTATTATATAATAGATGGTATTTAAGGTCATTACACTGGATGAGATTACCTAGAAAAAGTGTGTAGAAAAGAAGAGGTCCAAAGACAGATTTCTGGGGTACTCCAGTAATAAAATGTCAAGAAGATGATGGTGTATAAGCAAAGGAGACTGAGGAAAAGGCACCTATCAGGTAGCACGTGAATTGAGTGTCCTAAACACTATGTGAAGAAAGTATTACATGGAGACAGGAAGGTTAAACTCTGTAAAATGCAACTGACATATAAGGCATGATGAGGCCCTAAAAATGACCATTATATACAGCATGGTGCATTCTCACTAATAACCTTAACAAGAATAGTTCAGTGTGGTGATAGCAAAAATATTAATGGTGTGGATCCAAGATAAATTTGGAGAATATGAATCTGGCTGATAGGTATATGGGAATTATTTGTGTAATGCCTGCAACTTTTGTGTACATTTTATTTCAATATAAAACTTTAAAAATAAAATAAGCAAGAATAAAAAAGAATTTAAGTAGAAGAATTATGAAAAAAAACCCTGTACATAAATTTTCAAAGGATTTTCTTATAAAGGGAAGGAAAGGAATGCAACAATATCTGGAGAGGGAAGTGGAACTAAGAAGTTTTTTGTTTTGGTAGGATGAAAGAAATAGCAACATATTTTCCCTGATAATTATGTGGTTAGAGAATGGAAGAATTTCTGGAAGAATATCGGTTAGTAGCTAAGGGAGTATGGAATCATATGCCAGTGGAGAGGCTGGCCTTAGCTAGGAGCATGGGCATTGCACTAAGTAACACAAAAGAAAGCATACTGTCTAGGCACAGATTCAGGTATTTAGGTAAGCGGGGTGTTTTCCTATGGAAAATGTCTTCTGATTTCTTCAATTTTCTCTATGAAGTAGGAAGCAAGGTTAGCAGATGAGAATGAAGATGCATAGGTGGTTTGGAAGTTTGTGGAGAGAAAAGAAAGTATGAAACAATTATCTAGGAGAATGGAAGAATGAACAGATCATGGAAATACACTATGATTACTTGTCAGCCTTTAGTACCCACTAAATTCATAGTCATTAATTTAATTTTGGAACACAAAGTATTGTTTTCCTCCAGCAACATGCAGTTGTCTGAATGCAGGCTTTTTACATTAGGCAATGTATTAAATGAGTGTTGTAGTTCTGCTAAGTAAGTAGGAGAAATGTAGTGGAGAATATATTCAGGGTCTAATGATTGGAATTCAAATTCAAAGAGTAGTAAAAGGGAGCAGTTAATATGGTGGAGTGGTAAAGGGACCTTGGGCTTGTCTCATCCCTGGAATACAGCTATATCAATATCAAACCCTTTTGGATACCCAGGAAATCGATCTGAGGATGAACAGAACAATCTACATAATTTTGAGAGACAGAGAACATGGAAGGTACGGGGGGGGGGGGGGAGAGGTGAATTGGGGAAGAAGAAATCCACGGTACCATAGAGGGAAGGGAGCCCTTTTTGTGAAGCAGAAAGAGGTGGGGATATTGAACAGTGTGTTGGGTTCATGCAAGAAAAGCAGTCCCCACGAAAGTAGCTAGAGAGAAAGAGAGAGAAAGATGAAAATATACACAAGGAACTGCACAAATAATCTGTTTCTTAAAGCTATTTAATGGGAAAAAGTGCATTTCAGTACCACCAGTTATTTTTATATAAACAGTGGAACACGAAGTCTGATGTTTCAGAGTTCTGTGTCTGACAGTGCTCTGAAGGGGAAGCAGGGCAGAGCCCCAGGAGTAGGCAGTGCAGTCTGAGGATCCCCTGGGTTGCATGGGGAGGAATAGTTCCCCTGCTTTGAGTGCATCTGGAGAGGCAATACAGCCTCTCTATGGGCAAAAGACCCAGCGAGTGCCATAGATCTGTCCCCCATTCACTGGTATAGGAACAGTGGGAACAGTTCCTGGGAAAACCCTGGCAACAGCTGTGTGTTGCAATTTACCTTAAACTGACCCACTGCTGCTGTAAAATTGTGTGAACATTTTCTGGGACAAGATAGTACTGGATATAATGCAGCAAGACCCTCTCCCAGATGATCAGCACAGTCAGAGCCTCGGGGGTCTCTGAAGTATTGAGTTTTGAAACAGCCTTGCCTGAGATAAAACTCAGTAGAGAGATGCCAATTGGCAGGCAGACAGCTCAGACACAGATAGGGTGAAGATGGGGAGCTGAAGGAAGCCAGGGACATAGGAGAGGTGATTGTCACACATCTGTGAGGACATCTGTGAGAATGTGAACTTGTCACTCCAGAGACTAGAAAGCAGAGTGAAGCCATTTTCACCATTAACCCATCAACATTGATCAGCCAGAGGGAGGTAAACAGAACCATCAAGTAGAGAATGACACCTTTACACCAAGCCCTGCCCCACTGTGCCCTCCAGGCCCATCTCCACTAGGGCAAGTTGGCTGAGAATCAGAGCAGCAGGCCCTTCCCACAGAAGGCAGCACAAATCCCTTCCACACTTTGAGTCTACTGAAAATGGAGTGCTGAAGTTTCAGCTCTAGGGGAAAGTGAATCTAGATTCATTTGGGTTTTTTTGTTTGTTCATGTGTTTGTTGTTTGTTTGTTTGTTTGTTTGTTTTTTGCTTCTGCTTTTGTTTTTGTTTTTTTCTCCCTGGATACAGAAAGACCAAATTTCTTTATTTCATTTTATTTTTAATGTATTTTATTTTTAATTTATTTTTATTTTTTTCTTAGTTCCCTCTTTTTTTTTTCTTTTTGACATAAAGCTTCACGTATATAGCAGACAAAAATATTTTATTTTTTTATTTTTTCATCTAAACTTTGTACTTTATTTTATTATCTTTTTCTTCCTCCAGATGACAAGATGGAAGAATTCATCCTAAAAGAAAGAAAAAAAAATGATGGTCATCAATATAATCAATACAGATATATATAAGATGTCTGAACTAGAATTTTAAAACAACAATTATAAGGCTTCTATCTAGACTTTTAAAAAGCATAAAAGAGATTAAAGAATCCCTTCCTGCAAATATTAAAAGGTTAAAATCCCATCAGGCTGAAATTAAAAATGCTATAACTGAGACACAAACTCAAATGGATTCCATGACAGCGAGTATGGAAGAAGCAGAGGAATGAATTAGTGATACATAAGATAAAATTATGGAAAATAATGATACTGAAAAGAAGAGGGAAGAAAGGTAATGGATCATGAAGGCAGACTTAGGGAGCTCAGTGACTTATTAAAAAAAATAACATGCATATCATAGGAGTCCGAGAAGATGAAGAGAAAGAAAAAGGGGCAGAAGGTTTATTTGAGCAAATTATAGCTTAAAACTTCATTAATCTTGGGATGGACACAGACATCAAAATCCAAGAAGCACAGAGAATTCCTATTAAATTCAACAAAAGCCAGACATCACCAAGGCCTATCATAGTCAAATTCACAAAACACACAGACAAGAAAAGAATCCTGAAAGCAGCAAGGAAAAAAAGTCCTTAACCTACAAGGGATGACAGATTAAGTTCCCAGAAGATCTATCCACAGAAATGGCAGACTAGAATGGAGTGGTAGGATATAATCAATGTGCTAAATGGGAAATATATGCAGCCAAGAATACTCTATCCAGCAATGATGTCAATAAGAAAAGATAGAGAGGGGGCACCTGGGTGGCGCAGTCAGTTAAGCGTCTGACTTCAGCCAGGTCACGATCTCGCGGTCCGTGAGTTCGAGCCCCGCGTCAGGCTCTGGGCTGATGGCTCGGAGCCTGGAGCCTGTTTCCGATTCTGTGTCTCCCTCTCTCTCTGCCCCTCCCCCGTTCATGCTCTGTCTCTCTCTGTCCCAAAAATAAAAATAAAAACGTTGAAAAAAGAAAAGATAGAGAGATAGTTTCCCAGACAAATAAAAAGTAAAGGAGTTGGTAACTACAAAACCATACCTGCAAGAAATAAATACTAAGCAAGAAAAAAAGACCGAAAGCAACAAATACTAGACAGGAGAAGAGAACATAACCAGAAAAACCAACTTTGCAGGAAACACGATGGAATTAAACTCAACCTGCATGTTAATGTACTAAATTCTCCAAAGAAAACACACAGGGTATCTGAATGGATAAAAATTTTTAAAAAAAGCAAGAAAAAAAAAGCCAGATCCATCTATATGATGCCTATAGGAGACTCATTTTAGACCTAATGACACCTCCAGATTGAAAGTGAGGGCATGAAGAACCATCTATCATACTAATGGATGCCAAGAGAAAGCCAGATTAGCCATACTTTATCAGACAAAGTGGATTTTATTTATTTATTTTTTTTTAATTTTTTTTCAACATTTATTTATTTTTGGGACAGAGAGAGACAGAGCATGAACGGGGGAGGGGAAGAGAGAGAGGGAGACACAGAATCGGAAACAGGCTCCAGGCTCCGAGCCATCAGCCCAGAGCCCGACGCGGGGCTCGAACTCACGGACCGCGAGATCGTGACCTGGCTGAAGTCGGTCGCTTAACCGACTGCGCCACCCAGGCGCCCCCAGACAAACTGGATTTTTAACCAAATACTGTAAAAGGAGATGATGAAGGGCATTTTATCATAATTAAGGAGTCTATCCATCAAAAAAAATAACAATTGTAAATATTTTTGCCTCCAAATTGGAAGGACATAAATATATAAATAAATTAATAACAAACACAAAGAAACTGACCATAAAACAATAATAGTAGGAGACTTTAACATCCCACTTAAAGCAATGGAAGGGTCATCTAAGCAGAAGATTAAAAATGAAACAATGGCTTTGAATGACACACTGGACTGGATGGCCTTAACAGATATATTCAAAAGATTTCACTCTAAAGCAGAAAATATACATTCTTCTCAAGTGCACATGGATCATTCTCCAGAATAGATCACATTCTGGAGGTCACACATCAGTCCTCAAGTACAAAAAGATCAAAATCATACCATGCATATATTCATACTACAATGATATAAAACTTGAAGTCAATCACAACAAAAAGATTTGGAAAGACTACAAATACTTGGAGGAGAACATTATTTGAAATAATAGATGGGTTAACTAGGAAATTAAAAAGAAAATTAAAAAGTACATGAAAGCAAATGAAAATGTAGACACTACAGTCCAAAATATTTGGGAGGCAGCAATTGCAGTACTAAGAAGGAAGTATATTGCAATACAGACGTACCTCAAGAAGCAAGAATGGTCTCAAATACACAACATAAACTTATATCTAATGGGCCTATAAGAGCAACAGTAAATAAAATCTGAAGTCAGCAGAATAAAGGAAGCAATAAAAAGTAGAGCAGATATAAATGATATAGAAACAAAAAAAGGCACAGTAGATCAGATCAAATAAACTAAAAGCTGGATCTTTAAAAGAATGAATAAAATTGATAAATCCCTAGCCAGCTGAGAAAGAGAGAGAGAGAGAGAGAGAGAGAGAGAGAGAGAGAGAGAGAGAGAAACCAAATAAATAAAAACCACCAATGAAAGGGAAAGAGCATAAACACTACACAAATACCAACAATTATAAGAGAATATAATGAAAAATTATATGCCAACAAACTGGGCAACCTGGAAAAACAGATAAATTCCTAGAAACTTACAAACTACCAAAACTGAAACAGTAACAAATAAAAAAAATTGAACAGACTAATAACCAACAAAGAAATTGGAACAGTAATAAAAAATCTCCCAACCAAGAAAGTTCAGGGCCAATGGCTTCCGAATGGAATTCTACCAGACACTTAAAGACTAGTTAATACCTATTTTTCCCACCCTGTTCAAAAACAAAACAAAACAAAACAAAAAATACAAACAGAGAGAGAACTTGCAAACTCATTCTACAAGGCCAGCATTACCTTGATTGCAAAACCAGACAAACACCTCCTAAAAAGGAGAATTATAGGCCAATATCCCTGATGAAGATGGATGCAAAAATTCTCAGCAAGATACCAGCAAATCAAATCTAACATTACATTAAAAGAATGATTCACCACAGTCAAGTGGGATTTATCCCTGAGCCACACATTTGCTTCAGTATTCTCAAATCAATCAACATGATACACCACATTAATACAAGCAATGATAAGAACAATATTATCTTCTCAATAGATGTATAAAAAGCATTTGACAAAACACAGCATTCATTCTTGATAAAAACCCCTCAACAATATAAGTATAGATAGAGCCTCAACATCTTAATGGCCGTATATGAAATAACCACAGCTAACATCATCATCAGTGGGGAAAAAATGAGAGCTTTTCCTCTACAGCAAGGAACAGGACAAGGTTGTCCACTTTCATCATTACTATTTAACATACTACTGGAATTCTTAGCCTGAGAAATCAGAAAACAAAAAGAAATAAAAGCCATCCATATTAACAAGGAAAAAGTCAAACTTTCACTATTTGCAGATATAATTCTCTAAATAGAAAACCGAAAATATTCCACCAAAAATGCTAGAAATAATACATGAATTAAGCAAAGTCACAGGATATATAACCAACATGCAGACATCTCTTGCATTTCTAAACACTAATAACAAACCAGCAGAAAAATAAATCAAGGAATCAATCCCATTTGCAACTGTACCAAAAACAATAACATACCTAGGAATAAACCTAACTAAAAATGTAAAATATCTGTACTCTGAAAACTATAAAAAGCTGATGAAAAGAATTGAAGATGACACAAGGAAATGGAAAAACATTACATGCTCATGGATTGGAAGATCAAACATTGTTAAAATGTCTATACTACCAAAAGCAAACTATTAATTTAATACAATCCCCATAAATATAACACCATTATTTTTTAAAGAGCTAGAAAAAAAATCTTAAAATTTGTATGGAAACACAAAAGACCCCAGATAGCCAAAGCAGTCCTGAAAAAAAAAAAACAAAAACTGGAGGCATCACAATTAGGAATTTCAAGCTATATTATAAAGTTGTAGTCATCAAGACACTGTGGTATTTGTACAAAAACAGACACATAGATCAATGGAACAGAATAGAAAACCCAGAACTGGATCCACAACTATATGATCAATTCATCTTCACGAAGCAGGAAAGAATATCCAATGGAAAAAGGACAGTCTCTTCAATAGATGATATTGGGAAAACTAGACAGCAACATGCGTAACAAGGAAGCTGGACCATTTTCTTCCACCATAAATGAAAATAAATTCAAAATGAACAAAAAACATAGATGTCAGACATGAAACCATAAAAAACTAACTGGAGAAAACAGGCAGCAACCTCTTTGACCTTGGCCACAGCAACCTCTTACTAGATGTGTTTCTAGAGGCAAGGGAAATTAAAGCAAAACTAAACTATTGAGACCTCATCGATATAAAAGTCTACTGCACAGCGAAGGAGACAATCAACAAAACTAAAAGGCAGCTATGGAATTGGAAAATATTTGCAAATGACATAAAAGATAAATAGTATCCAAAATCCATAAAGAAATTATCAAACTCAATACCCCCAAAATAAATAATCCAGTTTAAGAATGAGCAGAAAACATGAATAGACGGTTTTCCAAAGAAGATTTTCAGATGGCTAACAGACACATAACAAGATGCTCAACATCACTCATCATCAAGAAAATACAAATGAAAACCACACTGAGATATCACATTACACCTGTCAGAATGTTAATGCTAGCATTAACAACATAAGAAAATTGTTGGCGGGATCCAGAGAAAGGGGGACCCTCTTGAACTGTTGGTGGGAATGCAAATTGCTGAAGCCCCTCTGGAGAATAGTAATGAGGTTCCTCAAAAATTTAAAAGTAGTAGTACCCTGCAATACACAGCAATTGCACTACTGGTTTTTACTCGACCTATATAAAAATATAGATTTGAAGGGGTACATGCATCAAGATATTTATAGCAGCACTATCAACAATAGCCAAGCTATGGAAACAGCCCAAATGTCCATTTACTAATGACATGTAAGTATAAATATATAATTGAATTTATTATATGACATTATATATATAATATATATGACATATATATTGTATGTTATTATATATATGACATTTTTATATATGTCACATATACATACATATATATATATATATATATTTAGATATGCATATATGATGGAATATTACTCAGCCATCAAAAAACGTGAAATCTTGTCATTTTTAATGATGTGGATGGAGCTAGAGTGCATAATGCTTAACGAAATAAGTCAGAGAAACACAAATACTACATGATTGCACTCATATGTGGAATTTAAGAAACAAAACAGATTAACATATTGGAGAAGGGAGAAATAGAGAGAGGGAAACAAACACTTAAAAAAAGAACAAACAGGGTTGATGGAGGGAGGTTGGTAGGGAATGGGCTAGATCAATGATGGGTACTAAGGAGGGCACATTTTATGATGAACAGTGGGTGTTATATGTAAGTGATGAATCATTGAATTCTACTCATGAAACAATTGTTTCATGAGAATTTTATGTTCACTAACTTTGTAACTAGCATTGTATGTTAACTCACTAGAATTTAATTAAAAATTTGAAAAAAAAAAGAAGTAGCAAAGGTTAGTATAAAGATGTGCTTAATTAGCTATGCAAGATAAAGTGGTAAATTTTTATATTTATGTGTCAGGATGTTAGATAGTGTTATTGCTATAGAAGACTTTTTTTTTAATAGAAAACATAATTATTAGGACTACATGGTTCTATACATCTTACCTTATTTAACAATTTTATGATATATGTTATTTTACTATTTTTCAAATTTTTATTTAAATTCTAGTTCACATATTATGTAATATTGGTTTCAGGAATATAACTTATCGATTCATCATTTACCCAGTGGTCAACCCTAATACCCATCATCCATTTAGCCCATTCACTGCTAAGATCCCCTCCTACAACCCTCACTTTGTTCTCTATAGTTAGGAGTCTTTTATGGCTTGCTTCCCTCTCTTTATTTCCCATTCCCCTATGTTCATCAGTTTTCTTTCTTAAACACCACATATGAATGGAATCATATGGTATTTATCTTTCTCTGAGTGATGAATTTCACTTAGCATAATATAATATATCTCCATCCACAATGTAAATGGCAAGATTTCGTTCTTTTTGATGACACAGTAATATTCTATTGTATGTGTATACCACACTTTATAGTCCATTCATCATTTGATGGACTTTTGGGCTCTTTCCATAATTTGGCTAATGTGGATAATGCTTCTATAAACTTTGGGGTGTAGGTGACGTTCAAATCAGTATTTTGGCATCCTTTGGGTAAATACCTAGTAGCACAATTGCTGGGTCATAAAGTACCTCTATTTTTAACATTTTAGGAACCTACATACTATTTTCCTCAGCGATTGCACCAATTTGCATTACCACCAACAGCGTAAGAGGGTTCCCATTTCTCCACATTCTTACCAACATCTGTTTTTTCCTGTGTTGTTAACTTCTGCCATTTGGAAAGGTGTGAGGAGATATATCATCATGGTTTTGATTTGTATTTCCTCGCTGATGAATGATGTTGAGCATCTTTTCATGTGTCTGTTAGACATCTGAATGTCTTCTTGGAAAAATGTCTATTCATGTCTTTGGTCCATTTCTTAACTGGATTATTTTTTGGAGGGGGGGATGTTGAGTTTGATAAGTTCTTTATATATTTTGAATACTAACCCTTTATCACGTATGTCATTTGCAAATATGTTCATTCATTCCATAGGCTTTTAGTTGTGTTGCTTGTTCTGTTCACTGTACAGAAGATTTTTATCTTCATGAAGTCCCAATAGTTCATTTTTCCTTTTGTTCCCCTTGTCTCCAGAGATGGGTCCAGCTAGTAATAAGTTGTTATGGCTGAGATAAAAGGTGTTGCTGCCTGTGTTCTCCTCTAGTATTTAGGTGGTTTCCTGTCTCACATTTAGGTGTTTCATTCCCTTTGGATTTTTTTTTTTTTTGTGCGTGATGTAAGAAAGTTGTCCAGTTTCATTGTTCTGCGTGTTGCTGTCTAGTTTGCCCAATATAATTTGTTGAAGAGACTGTCTTTTTTTCCATTAAGCATTATTTCCTGCTTTGTTAAAGGTTAGTTGACCATATAATTGCGAGTACATTTCTGGGTTTTTTATTATGTTCCACTGATCTGTGTCTTTGATTTTGTTTTTTTAAATTATTATTATTATTATTATTATTATTATTATTATTATTATTTTGCCAGTACCATACTGTCTTGATGACGACAGCTTTGTAATATAGGTTGAATTCCACAATTGTGATGCCTCCAGATTTATTCAGATTTAGTTTTTTTTTTTTTTCTTCAAGATTGCTGCAGCTATTCTGGGTCTTTATGGTTTCATAGAGTTTTAGGATTATTTGTTTTAGTTTTGTGTAAAATGCTGCTTGTATCCTGATAAGGATTGCATTAAATGTGTAGATTGTTTTGGGTAGTATACACATTGTAAAATATTTGTTTTTCCAATCCATGAGTATAGTTTTTCCCTTTTTTTGTGTCCTCTTCAATTTTTTTTTTCCTGAGTGTTCTATACTTTTAAGAATATAAATCTTTTTACATCTTTGGTTAGCTTTATTCCTAGGTACCTTTTGAGTTTTGGTGCAGTTGTAAATGGGATCAATTCCTTGATTTGTCTTTCTGTTGTTTAAGTACTGGTATATAGAAATACAGAATATTTCTGTATGCTGATTTTATATCCTGCAAATTTGATGAATCTGTGAATCAGTTCTAGGAAGTTTTTGGTGGAATCTTTGGGATTTTATACATAGAGTATCATGTTGTCTGTGAATAGTGAAAAACTGATTTCTTCCTTGTTGATTTGGATGCCTTTATTTCTTTTCATTGTCTGATTGCTGAGGCTAAGACTTCCAGTACTATGTTAAATAACAATGGTGTGAGTTGACATCCTTGTCTTGTTCTTGACTGTTGAGGAAAAGCACACATTTTTTCCCATTGAAGATGATATTAGCTGTGGGTTTTTTGTATTGGTGGTTATGATATTGAGGTATGTTCTATCCATACCTATTTTGTTCAGGTTTTTTATCAAAAATGGACACTCTATTTTGTCAGATACTTTTCCTGCATCTATTGAAAGGATCATATGATTCTTATCCTTCCTTGTATTCACGTGGTATATCACGTTGGTTCATTTGTGAATATTGAAACACCCCTGTATCCTAGGAATAAATCCCACTTGAATGTGCTGAATAACTCTTTTAATGTACTGTTGGATTCAATTTACTAGTATCTTGTTGAGAATTTTTGCATCCATGTTCATCAGGGATATTCGCCAGTAATGCCTTTTTTTAGTGGAGAGTTTGTTTGATTTTAGAACCAAGATATTGCTTGCTTTGTACATTGAGTTTCCTAGTTTTCCTTCCATTTCCATGTTTTGGAACAGTTTGAGAAGAATGGATATTATCCTTTAAATACTTGGATGAATTCCCATGGGAATTCATCTGGCCATGGACGCTTGTTTTATGGAAGAATTTTATTACTGATTCAATTTCTTTGCTGATTATCAATATATTCAATTTTCTATTTATTCCTGTTTCAGTTTTGGTAGCTGTCATGTTTCTGAGAATTTATCCATTTCTTCTAGGTTGTCCAATTTGGTGGTGTATAGTTTTTCATAATATTCTGTCATAATTGTTTGTATTTCTTTGGTGTTGGTTGTTATTTCTCGTCTCATTTGTGATTTTATTTATTTTGGTAGTTTCCCTTTTGTTTTTGATAAGTCTGGCTAGTGAGGGGATAGAAAAACATCTACCATGGAAATGTGTCTGAAGAAAGCTGAGTAGCTGGGGTGCCTGGGTGGCTCAGTCAGTTAAGTGTCTGGCTCTTGACTTCAACCAGGTCATGATCTCATGGTTGGTGAGTTCAAGCCCCACGTTGGTCTCTGTGCTGGCAGTGCAGAGCTTGCTTGGGATTTTCTCTCTCTCTTTTTCTCTCTGCCCCTCCCCTCACAAACTCTGTTTCTCTCTATATGTATGTGTGTATATATATATACACTAAGAGAGAGAGAAAGAGTAGCAATATTTATGTGGGACAAATAGACTTTAAACCAAAGTCTGTAACATTTGAAAGGCAGTATATCATAACAAAGAGGCAATTCAACAAGTTTTAAATTTTTTGAATATTTATGCCCCCAACAAGGAAGAACCAAATTATAAAACCAATATAGAACCAAAATATAAAATACATTTAATAACAGACATAAATGAAATCATTGCTGGGGCGCCTGGGTGGCGCAGTCGGTTAAGCGTCCGACTTCAGCCAGGTCACGATCTCGCGGTCCGTGAGTTCGAGCCCCGCGTCAGGCTCTGGGCTGATGGCTCAGAGCCTGGAGCCTGTTTCCGATTCTGTGTCTCCCTCTCTCTCTGCCCCTCCCCCGTTCATGCTCTGTCTCTCTCTGTCCCCCAAAAAATAAATAAATGTTGAAAAAAATTAAAAAACAAAACAAAACAAAAATAAATAAATATTAAAAAAAAATGAAATCATTGCTAATAATGCAATAATAGTAGGGTATTTTAAAACATCATTTACATTAATAGATAATCTAAGTAGAAAAATAAACAAGGAAACAATAATTTTGAATGACAATGTAGACGAGATGGACTTAACAGATATATTCAGAACATTCCATTTTAAAGTAGCAGAATACACATTCTATTTTTAAAGTTAACTTATTTATTTTGAGAGAGAGAGAGACAGTGTGAGTGGAGGACGGGGAAAGAGAGGAGAAGAGAGAGAATCCCAAGGAGGCCCCATGTTGTCAGCAGAGCCTGATGTGGTGCTCAAACTCATGAAACCATGAGATCATGACCTGATCCAAAAACAAGAGTTAGATGCTTAACCAACTGAGCCACGCCAATGGCCCAGCAGAATACACATTCAAGGGCACATAGGACATTCTCCAGAATAGTTTACATACTAGATCAATGTACAAAAAGATTGAGATCATACCATGCATCTTCTCTGACCACAACACTATGAAACCTGAAGTCACCCACAAGAAAAAAATTGGGAGACCACAAATATGTGGAAGTTACACAACATGTTACTAAAGAATAAATGGATGAACCAGGATGTGAAAGAAGTAATATATATAAAGATGATATAGATGATATAGAGATAGATAGAGATAGAGATAGAGATAGAGATAGATATATGGAAACAAATGAAAATGAAAACACAATGGTCCAAAACTTTTGGATGCAGAGGGAAGTATATAACAATACAGGTCTACTTCAAGAAGCAATAAAAATTTCAAAGAAAAATTACCTTACACCAAAATGAGCCAGGAAAAGAACAACAAATGATTCCTAATGCAAGTAAAAGAAGGTAATGATAAACATTAGAGCATAAATAAATGAAATGGAAACAAAATAACAGTAGAACAGATCAGTGAAACCGGAAGGTGGTTCATTGAAATAGATTAATAAAATTCATAACCACTCTCGCCAAACTTATCCAAAAGAAAAGAGAAATGATCCACGTAGATAAAATCACAAATGAGAGGAGAAGTAACAACCACCACCACAGCAGTACAAACAATTATAAGGGAATGTTTTGAAAAATTATATGCCAACACATTGAAAAAGAGTAGAAATCGATAAATTCCTAGAAACATATAAACTATAAAAAACTGAAACAGGAAGAAATAGAAAATTTGGACAGACTGATAGCCAGAAAGGAAAGTGAATCAGCAATAAAAAAAAAAAAAATCCCAGCAAGCAAACTCTAAGGCTTGATGTCTTCACAGGTGAATTTTTACTGAACATTTAAAGAAAAATTAATACCTATTTTTCTTGAACTGTTCCAAAAATAGAAAAGGAAGGAAAATTTCAAAATCTTTTCTATGAGGTCAGCATTGCCCTGATACCAAAACCAGATAGACTCCACTAAAGAAAGAAAACTACAGGCCAATATCTCTGATGAACATGAATGTAAAATTCTCATTAAAATATTAACAAAACATATCCAACAATACATTAAAAGAATAATTGACCAAGATCAAGTGGGATCCATACCTAGGCTGCAAGGATATTCACAAATCAGTCAATGTGATACACTATATTAATAACAGAAAACATAAGAAACACATGATCCTTTCCATAGATGCAGAAAAAGTATTTGACAAAGTACAGTATCCATTCATGACAAAAACCCTCCATAAAGTAGGTTTATAGGCAACATACCTCAACATAGTAAAGTTCATATATGAAAAACTCACAGCCAGTATCCTCAATGGGGAAAAACAGAGTTTTTCCTAAACGGTCTAGAGCAAGACAGGGATGTCCAGTCTCACCATTGTTATTTAACAAAGTATTGGAAGTCTTAGCCTTAGCAATCAGACAACACAAAGAACTAAAAAGCATTCAAATCAGCAAAGAAGTTAAAATTTCACTATTTGTTGATGACATGACATTTTGTATAGATAACTTGAAAGATCACCAAAATTTGCTACAACTGATATACAAATTCAGTAAAGTACCAGGATACAAAATCAACATAAAGAAATCTATTGCAGTGTGCCTAGGTGGCTAAGTTGGTTAAGTGTTTGACTCGTGATTTCAGATTGATCTCATGAGATCAAGCTCCATATCGGACTCTGCCCTGACAGCACGGACCTATTGGGAATTATCTCGCTCTACTCTTTCTCTCTTCCTCCCCTACTCCTTCTGTCTCTCTCTCTCTCTCTCTCTCTCTCTCTCTCTCTCAAAATAAATATATAGATAAATAGAACTTAAAAAAAGGGGACTCCTGGGTGGCTCAGTAGGTTAAGCGTCCAACTTTAGCTCAGGTCATGATTTTATGGTTCATGAGTTCAAACCCCACATTGGGCTCTCTGCAGTCAGCAGAGTCTGCTTCAGATCCTGTTTCCTCCTCTCTCTCTGCCCCTTCCAAGATGGATCTCTCTCTCTCTCTCTCTCTCTCTCTCTGTCTGTCTCTCTCTCCCTCTTTCCCCCTCTTAAAATAAACAAATAAACTTTAAAAAAGAAATCTGTTGTATTTCTATACATCAATAATGAAGAAGCATAAAAAGAAATCAAGGAATCTATCCCATTTACAATTGCACCAAAAAACATAATATACATAGGAATAAACCTAACCAAAGAAGTAGAAGATTTGTACTCTGAAAACTATAAAACACCCATGAAAGTAATTGAAGAGGACAGAAAGAAATTAGATAATATTCCATGTTATAGATTGGATGAACAAATATTTAAAATGCCTATAGTACCCAAAGTAGTCTACATATTGAATGCAATCCCTTTCAAAATTCCAACTGCATTTTTCACAGAGCTAGAACAATCATAAAACTTTTATGGAACCATAGAGGTCCTTGATTAGCCAATGCAAACTTGAAAGAGAAAAGCATACCTGAGACATCACATTCCAGAATTAATGTTATATTACAAAGCTATAGTGTTCAACACAGTATGGTACTGGCAAAAAATTGACACATAGGTCAGTAGAACAGAATAGAAAACTCAATAAACGAACCTAAAACTATACGTTCAATTAATATTAAACAGAACAGGAAAAATTATCCAATGTTAAAAATACAGTTTCTTCAACAAATGGTTTTCAGAAATCTGGACAGCAACAGACAAAATAATGAAAACAGACAACCTTCTTACATGATACACAAAAATAAATTCAAAATAGATGAAAGACCTATGTGTGAGGTAGGAAACCATTAAAAGCCTAGAGAAGAACACAGGCAGTTACATCTTTGACTTTGTTGGTAGCAACTTCTTACTAGATATGTCTCCTGAGGCAAGAGAAACAAAAGCAAAAATAACCTATTGTGACTTCATTAAAATAAAATCTTCTGCACATTGAAGGAAATAACAAACAAAAATCAACCTATGGAATTGAAGTAGATATTTACAAATGACATATCTGATAAAAGGTTAGTATCCAAAATTTATAAAACACTTACAAAACTCAACACTCCCAAACCAAATAATCCAGTTAACAAAAGGGCAGAAGACTTATATACACATTTTTCCAAAGAGGACATTCAGATGGCAAACAGACACATAAAAATATACTCAACATCACTCCTTATTTGGTAAATGTAAATCAACACTACAATGAGATACTACATCACACCTGTCATAATGGTTAAAATCACCACACAAGAAAGAAGAGGTGGTAGGCAAGATGTGGATATAGGTGAAATCTCTTGAAGTCTTGGAGGGAATGAAAACTGGTGCAGTCCTATGGAAAACAGTATGTAGGTTCCTCAAATTTAAAATTACCTATTATCCTCTGATAATGCAATTATGATCCAGCAATTGTACTACTAGTTATTTACGCAAAGAATACAAAAATACTGATTTGATTTGAAAGGATACATGCACCCTGATGTTTATAGCAGCATTATCTACAACAGCCAAATCATTGAAAGAGTCCAAATATTATCCATCAACTAGCGTATGGATGAAGAAGTTGTAATGTGTGTGTGTGTGTGTAAAGGAATATTACTTAGCTATAAAAATTAAATCTTGCTATTTGCAACAAATTGGATGGAGTTATAAATTATTAAGCTAAGGGAAAGAAGTCAGAGAAAGACAAATATCATATGATTTCACTCAAATGTGGAATTCAAGATTCAAAACATATGATCATAGGAGCCAAAGGAAGAAAACCAAGAAACAGATTCTTAACTATGCATAATAAACTGATGGTTACCAGAGGGGAAACAGGTGGTGGAATGTGTTAAATAAAGAATGCACTTGTTGTGATGAGCGCCAGGTGTTGTATGTAATTGTTGAATCACTAAGTTGTACACCTGAAACTAATATTACACTGAATGTCAACTAGACATTTAAATAATAACTAAAACAGAAATAAAAATGAATACATTCATGCATTATTTCTCTTATACCTTAATGTTGTTGCCATAGATTACATGTACAGATTAAAACAACTTTCACTGTGTAATTTTGATTCTTAAAAATCCTCCTACATTCCACATACTTTGTTTTATACTTGTGTTTATATCCTCATTATTTTTTAATTTAAATTAAAATTACATATTCAACCAGAAAAAAAATTAGATTGTTTGGTTAACCTTATTGATTATATTTTTAAATTGATAGTTTTTCCATTACTGTATAGATGAGCACAAAATTAAGATTATTATATTTTCTATTCATATATTTATTTATTCATTTCTATACAGTTCCAGCCATTAAGAATTCCTTACTTGTAATTTCCTTCTTTAAGGTAATAATATTTCCCTTTAACTTTGGAGAAAAAGCCATGTTTTCTGGCACTTAACCAATCAGAATTCATCTGCCTATCTAAGCATTTTTATTGGTATCTTGCCATTTTACAAGCCTATTAATTTAGTACATTTCACTATGGAAGTTACTGGCAATAGAGATTGCTAGAGGATTTGATTTTACTCTCTTGCTGTTGAAGAGGGAAGTAAAAACAACATCTCTGATCCTTATGGTGCCAAATACTCTTTTTTTTCATTTGCGGTTTATGGAAGGGGAAGACCATTTTTAGTTTGTCCAAAAATTAGACTAAAACCAATACTCTCATTCAGTCAACATTATCAGTGTAAGACTTCTATAGTACTCTGGTGATTTAGTGTAGTGGGTAAAATGCTGAAATCTAAAAATTATAACTTAGTTTGTAGCCAAACAATATTACTTAGAAGATTTGTGGCCTTTGACAAGTTAATCTCTACAAACTTTTGTCTATAAAACAGGGATAACAACATGCACCCCCACTGGATTGTTATAAGAATAAAGTAAGATACAATAAGTATTTTAAACTGTTTTGAAAACAACAGAGCACTAAATAATTCAAAGAGTATAGATACAGACATAGGGATAGATATATAAAGATAGTTGGGTAAATTGTGTCTTGGATTCTTCCTTACCTCTAGTCTGTCCAGCTGCAGGTATTCCCACTTTCAGTGTTCTGCATTTCTACCTATGCCCAGAGTTCTATGTTACCATTCTCCTTACCATTAGAAACCAAATGCGAAGAATTCGTTCACAGGTGTTAGAAGCTTTTAGTTTCTCTTCATGGTGGCATTTGCCTGTAAATGAATTTGTAAAGAGGATTTTGAGTAAAACGTATTCTCTTTTATATCATGTTTTTACTTGAACTTTTCCTTCATGTTGTATTTTATTTATCATCCAAATCATATACTTGTATGATATTTTGAAAATAGTAAATCTTTCTTTGGAATCATTTGTTCAGGTTGTCTTTAGCTGCTAGTGGACCTAGACATAGTCATGGCTCAAGTTATGTAGATGGTTCTGATGAAGTTATTTTCCTTTCTATTTTTGAATTTTATATGAAATAACGTTTATATCTCTACTGGATTAACTCTTCTTTTCCATTCTTAATATTGTAAATATTAAATATTTTATTTTATTTCTTTTAATTTTTAATTTTTTTAATCTTTTATATTTGAGAGAGAGAGAGAGAGAAACAGATAGACAGAGCTCAAGCAGGGGAGGGGCATAGAGATGAAGACAATCTGAAGCAGGCTCCAGGCTCTGAGCTGTCAGCACAGAGCCTGATGCAGGGCTGGAACTTGTGAACCATGAGATCATGACCTGAGCTGAAGTCGGACACCCAACTGAGACACCCAGGCACCCCTTAAATATTAAATATTAAAAAAAATTATTTATCAGTTTCCAAATTTGGTTTGCTGCCAAAATATCAAATCATGCCTAAAATGTTATGTACACAATTTCTAATATTGATATTGATTAATCTTTTTATTAATTTGCTAGGGATTTTCTAATAAAGAACCACAGACCAAGTAGTTTAGACAGCATAAATTTATTGTCTCACAGTTCCAGAGGAAGTTCTAAAAGACTGAAACCAAGGTATTGGCTAGGTTGATTCCTTCTGAGGGCTGTGAAGGAAGGATCTGTTCCAGGCCTATCTCTTTGGCTTGTGGATGGTTATCTTATGTTTTGTTTCTTTGTACCATCTTTCTTCTGTGTGTGTCTGTAACCAAATTTCGACTTTTTTGTAGAGACATCAGTCATATTTTATATGGGGTCCACCCTACTCCAGTATGACCCCATCTTAACTAATTATATTTTCAATTACCCTATTCCCAAATAAATTCATATTTTGTGGTACTGGGGGTTAGGACTTTAATATATGAATTTTGATGGAGGACACAATTAAACCTATACACTTCCCAGGTGTCTTCTATACATGGTGGGAGAGTTTTTTTAACTTATAGCTTCCATTTGAGACATTGGTTATTAACACCAATGTTACATGGTGATAGCCTGTAGACCCATAACAGACCGTTTTAGAATATCAAATCAATATTATTATCATCAATATTATTTAAGTCTATTTTTAACATTTTTTTACATATTAACTTAATTGGATATTGTCAAATCAACCCCCCTATTTAGAGACACCTATATACAGAATTTTTTCCTTCTACTTGATTATTATTAGCAACTTCATTTTGAACTGGCTGCATTTGCTTACATACTACTCCACCAATCCTCAGCTCATGTACAAGTCCACTCAAGTGTGACTCAATCAGATATTCAAGCAATTAACTAACATTTTAGTAATCTTCTAAGATGCATAGACACAGACCATAATCATTAGTGGTACTATATTAGGTATATATTGTGCCCACTCCCATATGCCCTCTCATCAGGAATTTGTTTTATGACACTCAACTAAAATATTTGAAGTCACTCTTCATTAAGCCAGCAGCAGATTACAAGGCAATTTTCTAAATAAATTTCAAGAAGAATTCTTTTTTTAAACATTTTATTTTCTTTTTTATTATTTATTTTTTTAATTTATTTATTTTTTCAATATATGAAATTTATTGTCAAATTGGTTTCCATACAACACCCAGTGCTCATCCCAAAAGGTGCCCTCCTCAATACCTATCATCCACCCTCCCCTGCCTCCCACCCCCCAAAACCCTCAGTTTGTTCTCAGTTTGTAACAGTCTTTTATGCTTTGGCTCTCTCCCACTCTAACCTCTTTTTTTTTTCCTTCCCCTCCCCCATGGGTTTCTGTTAAGTTTCTCAAGATCCACATAAGAGTGAAACCATATGGTACCTGTCTTTCTCTGTATGGCTTATTTCACTTAGCATCACACTCTCCAGTCCATCCACGTTGCTACAAAGGGCCATATTTCATTTTTACTCATTGCCACATAGTATTCCATTGTGTATATAAACCACAATTTCTTTATCCATTCATCAGTTGATGGACATTTAGGCTCTTTCCATAATTTGGCGATGTTGAGAGTGCTGCTATAAACTTTGGGGTACAAGTGCCCCTATGCATCAGTACTCCTGTATCCCTTGGGTAAATTCCTAGCAGTGCTATTGCTGGGTCATAGGGTAGGTCTATTTTTCATTTTCTGGGGAACCTCCACACTGCTTTCCAGAGCGGCTGCACCAATTTGCATTCCCACCAACAGTGCAAGAGGGTTCCCGTTTCTCCACATCCTCTCCAGCATCTATAGTCTCCTGATTTGTTCATTTTGGCCACTCTGACTGGCGTGAGGTGATACCTGAGTGTGGTTTTGATTTGTAATTCCCTGATGAGGAGCGAGGTTGAACATCTTTTCATGTGCCTGTTGGCCATCCAGATGTCTTCTTTAGAGAAGTGTCTATGCATGTTTTCTGCCCATTTCTTCACTGGGTTATTTGTTTTTCGGGTGTGAAGTTTGGTGAGCTCTTTATAGATTTTGGATACTAGCCCTTTGTCTGATATGTCATTTCCAAATATCCTTTCCCATTCCGTTGGTTGCCTTTTAGTTTTGTTGGTTGTTTCCTTTGCTGTGCAGAAGCTTTTAATCATCATAAGGTCCCAGTAATTCATTTTTGCTTTTAATTCCCTTGCCTTTGGGGATGTGTCGAGTAAGAGATTGCTACGGCTGAGGTCAGAGAGGTCTTTTCCTGCTTTCTCCTCTAGGGTTTTGATGGTTTCCTGTCTCACATTCAGGTCCTTTATCCATTTTGAGTTTATTTTTGTGAATGGTGTGAGAAAGCGGTCTAGTTTCAACCTTCTGCATGTTGCTGTCTAGTTCTCCCAGCACCATTTGTTAAAGATATTGTATTTTTTCCATTGAATGTTCTTTTATGCTTTGTCAAAGATTAGTTGGCCATATGTTTTTGGGTCTAGTTCTGGGGTTTCTATTCTATTCCATTGGTCTATGTGTCTGTTTTTGTGCCAATACCATGCTGTCTTGATGATGACAGCTTTGTAGTAGAGGCTAAAGGCTGGGATTGTGATGCCTCCTGCTTTGGTCTTCTTCTTCAAAATTCCTTTGGCTATTCGGGGCCTTTTGTGGTTCCATATGAATTTTAGGATTGCTTGTTCTAGTTTCGAGAAGAATGCTGGTGCAATTTTGATTGGGATTGCATTGAATGTGTAGATAGCTTTGGGTAGTATTGACATTTTGACAACATTTATTCTTCCAATCCATGAGCAGAGAATGTCTTTCCATTTCTTTAAATCTTCTACAATTACCTTCATAAGCTCTCTATACTTTTCAGCAAACAGATCTTATACATCTTTGGTTAGATGTATTCCTAGGTATTGTATGCTTCTTGGTGCAATTGTGAATGGGATCAGTTTCTTTATTTGTCTTTCTGTTGCTTCATTGTTAGTGTATAAGAATGCAACTGATTTCTGTACATTGATTTTGTATCCTGCAACTTTGCTGAATTCATGTATCAGTTCTAGCAGACTTTTGGTGGAGTCTATTGGATTTTCCATGTATAATCTCATGTCATCTGCAAAGAGCGAAAGCTTGACTTCATCTTTGCGAATTTGGATGCCTTTGATTTCCTTTTGTTGTCTGATTGCTGATGCTAGAACTTCCAGCACCAGTGAAACAACAGCAGTGAGAGTGGGCATCCCTGTCGTGTTCCTGATCTCAGGGAAAAAACTCTCAGTTTTTCCCATTGAGGATGATGTTAGCTGTGGGCTTTTCATAAATGGCTTTTATGATGTGTAAGTATGTTCCTTCTATCCCAACTTTCTCAAGGGTTTTTATTAAGAAAGGGTGCTGGATTTTGTCAAAGGCCTTTTCTGCATCGATTGACAGGATCATATGGTTCTTCTCTTTTTTTTTTTATTAATGTGATGTATCACGTTGATTGATTTATGAATGTTGAACCAGCCCTGCATCCGAGGAATGAATCCCACTTGATCATGGTGAATCATTCTTTTGATATGCTGTTGAATTCGATCTGCTAGTATCTTATTGAGAATATTTGTATCCATATTCATCAGGGATATTGGCCTGTAGTTCTCTTTCTTACTGGGTCTCTGTCTGGTTCAGGAATCAAAGTAATACTGGCTTCAGAGAATGAGTCTGGAAGTTTTCCTTCCCCTTCTATTTCTTGGAATAGCTTGAGAAGGATAGGTATTATGTCTGCTTTAAACGTCTGGTAGAACTCCCCTGGGAAGCCATCTGGTCCTGGACTCTTATTTGTTGGGAGATTTTTGATAACTGATTCAATTTCTTCGCTGGTTATGGGTCTGTTCAAGCTTTCTCTTTCCTCCTGATTGAGTTTTGGAAGAGTGTGGGTTTTTAGGAATTTGTCCATTTCTTCCAGGTTGTCCAATTTGTTGGCATATAATTTTTCATAGTATTCCCTGATAATTGTTTGTATCTCTGAGGGATTGGTTGTAATAATTCCATTTGCACTCATGATTTTATCTGTTTGGGTCATCTCCCTTTCTTTTTGAGAAGCCTGGCTAGAGGTTTATCCATTTTGTTTATTTTTTCAAAAAACCAACTCTTGGTTTCGTTGATCTGCTCTAGAGTTTTTTTAGATTCTATATTGTTTATTTCTGCTCTGATCTTTATTATTTCTCTTCTTCTGCTGGGTTTAGGCTGCCTTTGCTGTTCTGCTTCTATTTCCTTTAGGTGTGCTGTTAGATTTTGTATTTGGGGTTTTTCTTGTTTCTTGAGATAGGCCTGGATTGCGATGTAGTTTCCTCTCAGGACTGCCTTCGCTGCATCCCAAAGCGTTTGGATTGTTGTATTTTCATTTTCGTTGGTTCCATATATTTTTAAATTTCTTCTCTAATTGCCTGGTTGACCCACTCATTCTTTAGTAGGCTGTTCTTTAACCTCCATGCTTTGGAGGTTTTCCAGACTTTTTCCTGTGGTTGATTTCAAGCTTCATAGCATTGTGGTCTGAAAGTATGCATGGTATGATTTCAATTTGTATACTTATGAAGGGCTGTTTTGTGACCCAGTATATGATCTATCTTGGAGAATGTTCCATGTGCACTCGAGAAGAAAGTATATTCTGTTGCTTTGGGATGCAGAGTTCTAAATATATCTGTCAAGTCCATCTGATCCAACGTATCTTTCAGGGCCCTTGTTTCTTTATTGGCCGTGTGTCTAGATGATCTATCCATTTCTGTAAGTGGAGTGTTAAAGTCCCCTGCAACTAGCACAATCTTATCAATAAGGTTGCTTATGTTTGCGAGTAATCGTTTTATATATTTGGGGGCTCCTGTATTTGGCGCATAGACATTTATAGTTGTTAGCTCTTCCTGATGGATAGACCCTGTAATTATTATATAATGCCTTCTTCATCTCCTGTTACAGCCTTTAATTTAAAGTCTAGTTTGTCTGATATAAGTATGGCTACTCCAGCTTTCTTTTGGCTTCCAGTAGCATGATAAATAGTTCTCCATCCCCTCACTCTCAATCTAAAGGTGTCCTCAGGTCTAAAATGAGTCTCTTGTAGACAGCAAATAAATGGGTCTTGTTTTTTTATCCATTCCGATACCCTATGTCTTTTGGTTGGCGCATTTAATCCATTTACATTCAGTGTTATTATAGAAATATACGGGTTTAGAGTCATTGTGATGTCTGTATGTTTTATGCTTGTAGTGATGTCTCTGGTACTTGTCTCACAGGATCACCCTTAGGATGTCTTGTAGGGCTGGTTTAGTGGTGACAAATTCCTTCAGTTTTTGTTTGTTTGGGAAGACCTTTATCTCTCCTTCTATTCTAAATGAAAGACTTGCTGGATAAAGGATTCTCGGCTGCATAGTTTTTCTGTTGAACACATTGAAGATCTCCTGCCAATCCTTTCTGGCCTTCCAAGTTTCAAAAGAGAACAGTCACGAGTCTTATAGGTGTCCCTTTATATATGAGGGCACATTTATCCCTTGCTGCTTTCAGAATTTTCTCTTTATCCTTGTATTTTGCCAGTTTCACTATGATATGTCGTGCAGAAGATCGATTCAAGTTACGTCTGAAGGGAGTTCTCTGTGCCTCTTGGATTTCAAAGCTTTTTTCCTTCCCCAATTCAGGGAAGTTCTCAGCTATTATTTCTTCAAGTACCCCTTCAGCACCTTTTCCTCTCTCTTCCTCCTCTGGGATACCAATTATGCGTATATTATTTCTTTTTAGTGTATCACTTAGTTCTCTAATTTTCCCCTCATACTCCTGGATTTCTTTTATCTCTCTTTTTCTCAGCTTCCTCTTTTTCCATAACTTTATCTTCTAGTTCACCTATTCTCTCCTCTGCCTCATCAATATGAGCCGTCGTGGTTTCCATTTTGTTTTGCATTTCGTTTAAAGCGTTTTTCAGCTACTTGTGACTGTTCCTTAGTCCCTTGATCTCTGTAGCAAGAGATTCTCTGCTGTCCTCTATACTGTTTTCAAGCCCAGGGATTAATTATATGACTATTATTCTAAATTCACTCTCTGTGATATTATTTAAATCCTTTTTGATCAGTTCATGAGCTGTTGTTATTTGCTGGAGATTCTTCTGAGGGGATTTCTTCCCTTTGGTCATTTTGGATAGTCCCTGGATTGGTGAGGACCTGCAGGGCACTTCCCCTGTGCTGTGGTGTATAACTGGAGTTGGTGGGCGGAGCCGCAGTCAGACCTGATGTCTACCCCCAGCGCACCACTGGGGCCACAGTCAGACTGGTGTGTGCCTTCTCTTCTCCTCTCCTAGGGGCGGGATTCACTGTGGGGTGGGGTGGCTGTCTGGGCTACTTGCACACTGCCGGGCTTGTGCTGCTGGGGATCTGGCGTCTTAGCTGGGGTGGGTAGGCAAGGTGCACAGGGGCAGGAGGGGCAGGCTTAGCTTGCTTCTCCTTAGATGATCCACTTCAGGAGGGGCCCTGTAGCAGTTGGAGGGAGTCAGATCCGCTGCTGGAGGTTTGGCTCTGCAGAAGCACAGAGTTGGGTGTTTGTGTGGAGTGAGCAAGTTCCCTGGCAGGAACTGGTTCCCTTTGGGATTTTGGCTGGGGGATGGGCGAGAGAGATGGCGCTGGTGAGCGCCTCTATTTCCCACCAAACTGAGCTCTGTAGTCTGGGTGCTCAGCAGCTCTCCCTCCCTTTGTCCTCCAGCCTTCCCGCTTTCTGAGTAGAGCTGTTAACTTATGACCTCCCAGACGCTAAGTCACGCTTGGTGTCGGAACACAGTCTGTCAGGCCCCTCTGCTTTTGACAGCCAGACCCAGGGGCTCTGTTTGGCCTGCAGGCTGCCCCTTCTCCCCTGCTCCCTCCTGCCAGTCTGTGGACCGCGCACCGCCTCGCCGCCCTTCCTACCCTCTTCCGTGGGCCTCTCATCTGTGCTTGGCTCCAGAGACTCCGTTCTCCTAATCCTCTGGCGGTTTTCTGGGTTATTTAGGCAGGTGTAGGTGGAATCTAAGTGATCAGCAGGACGCGCGGTGAGCCCAGCGTCCTCCTATGCCGCCATCTTCCAACCCTCCTCCAAAATGTCAGCTACTTCTGACATCAGGGGGATCATCTGCTCCCGGACCACCACTGACCACAGGTACCTGAAACTGTTGAGCTCCCCTGAGCTTTTCGCTTTGTTGCAGGCTCTGGAGGCGGTAAGTCCCTCCTGGAGCCTAGCTCTGCAGCTGCTCTGTGAGGCGCTTTCAGACAGCAGGCATTTCCTTTCCTGGGCTGGGTCTGGGGTTAGACTGGGGGCACCCGCGAAACCGAGGGAGTCCGAGGTCGAATGGCAGCTCCAAGAAGAATTCTTAAACAAAATGTTGAAATAATATTTTCCTCATATACGAGTGTTAGAGGTTAAATTTAACACACCAATTTGATAAAATGAGAACAATTGGATGACGTGAAAATAAATAATCTCATGTATGTATTGCAAAAAATAATTTTGAAATGTGACTAAAAGGAATATGAATTAATAGTGCTTTTTCATTTCACACAATATGATTGGAATCTTTATGGTTATCTATTGTTTATCTAATCCTGCCATCTAGTGGACGTATGAAACTGAGATTAAAATTTTCTAGGCATTTCAGTGCTTATTAAAGATTTTACACATGAAAAAATATATATCTTTAAAAGATTCTCATATATTTTATCTTGAAGAATAAAGTTAAAGGAAGAATTGAGCCAAAAAGATAAATAAAATAACTGGCTTTACTTTAGGAAAAATAACTTTTATAAGGTGATATTCTTTTAGTCTAGCTATTTTATTTTTTTAATTTTTTAATGTTTATTTTTTGAGAGAGAGAGAGTCAGAGCACGAGCAGGGGAGGACTATAGATAGAGGGAGACACAGAATCAGAAGCAGGCTTCAGGCCCTGAGCTGTCAGCACAGAGCCCAAAAAGGGGCTCAAACCCATGAACCATGAGCACATGACCTGCCTGCAGTAGGACACTTAACCAATGAGCTACCCAGGATCCCCAACTGTTTTATTTTTCTTGAATTTCATTTCAGTAATTAACTATTACTTTCTAAAAGTACAGCTATAACTTTTATTTCATAAAGTGAGGCTTATTTTTGTTCTGTAATAAATGTGAAATTACTTTTGTACTTTCTTGCATTAATAATAATTGTATGACTGAAGCTTAATGTACCATATGTAAAATTTAAGTATTATAAACATACACTTTGAAGCATATATTTTAATTTATTATAGAATTAGCTAACTCTTATTATAGGCTATAAAAAGCATACTGCCCTTTTTAATAGTTATATGTAACTGCTGTTCATATAATTATTACACTTTCTCAATTTCATACAGACGAATCTTGGTTATATTTGCTTTAGTTCATTGCATTTATAACACATCATATTAATGGCACCTGAAATTCATTGTAACACACAAACAACATAGTTGTTACTAGCATCAACTTATTTTTACTTTTTACTTAGTACTTTTCATTGGGTAATATAAATTTAATAAACTATAGCATTATATAGTGTACAAATCATGGGCAAATTATAGACAGGAATTATGGATTTAAATCCTGGATCTCCTACTTGCAAAATTCTGAACTAACTGTACCTTAAACTCACTGTACCTGAAACTATAGGAATTCAAAAAAACCCCAAAGAATTGAACCAGAGTAACCTGACAGACATAATATTTCTCCTTGGTTTAATAATTTTATTAAAAATATAAGTTCAGTTCTCAGCCAAAGTTTGGTTATCTGCATTTACTAAATAGGTACCAGAGTCTATGAAACATCAGGTAGGTGCAAAAAACTGCTTTCTCAAAAGTTATAGGAAAAGACATTTAACTATACAAAGCCTAAAACATTAGAATGGTTTTGAAAACACTATAACTGTTATAAAATTGCAAGCCATTGTAGCCAATGTACTGATATATTTGTAACAATTGATTTTGGGCAGGCAAATAGCCTTATTTGTAGTATTTCAAGATTTTTGTGCTAAAATACTACCATGGTAATTTAAGTTAGCAACGTTATATCAGCTACCTTGCAAATTTCCAGAACATTAACAATTGGCCCCGTAAGTCATTACAAACAAGTTCCAGCATAACATTATTTCCACTTGGATATCTTTCTGTCATGTTATTCTTTCATTAGTATTGTATGTAGTTCTTTTTTTTAAGTTTAGTTTGAAGGGGAGTAGCAGATGGGGTGGGAGAGAGAATCCCAAGCAGGCTCTGCGTTGTCAGTGCAAAGCCTGAAATGGAGTTTGATCTCACAAACCATGAGATAATGACCTGCGCCAAAATCAAGAGTTGGACACTTAACCATCCAAGCCACCCAGGCACCCCTTTCGTTAATATTGTATGTAGTTCTGAGTCTCAGAATCAAGATGCTATAATTCTTGGGGTGACTAAGGTAAATTGGTATTCAACATTGATTCTTTCATCCTGTTATAATGAAAAAGCTTAGGAAACTGAAAAGTACATTTTTCAAACTACCTTGCTGCTAGAGTTTGGGATGTGATTATATTTGGCTCATCAAATATATTTGCATGAGATTACAAACCAAAAGAATTTTGTTCCTCTACATCCATGTTAACAGAGGTACCAGTATGAGGTTACCAGCTTCCTGGTTATCCATAGACAGATGGAGTTTGGGGATTTTATTATCTTTGTGTGTATTATAGTGAGCATGTAGTGGTTTCAGAACCCAGAGCAGTTGCAGTGTCTTCATGGCTGTGCAGGATTCTCTCTTCTAATGGTTTCCTTATAATGGAAGCTTCTGGATTGTGGCAGTGTCATTGTGTAACTTAGCAGGAAGATTTTTGACTCTAGAGTTTCCCTATTGATCTGGGCACTCTAATCATAAAAATCTCTTAGAAGTCCTTTAAAAATGCTATACTTATTCATATCTTTATAGTTTTGCTTAGCTGTCATAATTACACATGGCTTATTCAGTTACTGCCTTATTCGATTTGTCCCCATTATTGCTAAGATTTAAAACCTATACACATTTTTTTAGTTTTTATTTGCATTCTTTAATTCACTTTATTTTGCCTTCTACTCTGACTACTCCACCAAAATTGATTTTTCTAAAGTCATCAAGGATATTTGTGTTACCAAATCTAAATTTTTTTTAATGTTTATTCATTTTTGAAACAGACACAGAGTGCAAGCAGGGGAGGGGCAGAGAGGGAGGGAGACACAAAATCTGAAACTAGCTCCAGGCTCTGAGCTGTCAGCACAGAGACCGATATAGGGCTCGAACCCACAAACTGTGAGATCGTGACTTGAGCCGAAGTCGGAGGCACAACTTAGCCATCCAGGAGTCCCTGTGTTACCAAATATAAAGGATACATTCTAGATCTCATACAAGGAAAATATGGTCTAAACATAAAGCCAAGGGTATGACTAAAATCATTTGTTAAGACTTCGAAAAGTTCTAAGGTTGGGTTTCAGTATATAGTGCAGTCTGATAAAAAGCCTTCTAAAGAGTTTAAGGGTGTGCCTCTTAGATTTTATCAAACAATAGTGTTTTCAGGAAGTTTCAGGGTGTGACTCTCAGTCATTTCAATAGAAATCCAAAGTACAGAGTGCATATTTTAAGGAAATTTGTGGGCATGGCATTAGTGTAATGAAGTGAACCCCAATGGGACTTGAGGGACACTCACAAAGTGTTAAAGATAAGTACATTCACAGAAACACTGCCAGTTTGAACTGACATGGCCACAGACAAGTAGGAAATATATATATATATATATATATATATATATATATATATATATATATAAAGCCTTTTGACCACTAGATACTACTGATGAAAAGCAAACTGAAAAAAAAAAAAAAACAAGAAAACAAAACACTCAACTGCAAACATGTACTACCTTTCATGAAGATGGAAGGGTGATTCTGAGAGCAGAACCAGGAGACCAGGGAGACAGGAAATTATTGCTAGGCAGGCATAGGATGGTGTGGAACCTCAAGTATCTGACTGGCTGGATTTTAGAATTGTTATGGCTATTGTGCCTCTAATTTCCCCTTTTGTGAAGAGGACCATCTATATAGCACTTATGCTATTACTGTCCCACTATTGTATGGTGGTGATATGAGAGATAGATAACTTGTTCCTTTCATTCCCAAGTCTTCAGATGGAAAAGAAATGTACTTGAGGTTCTCTGCTTATTAAAATATATGAGGAGCTTCATCCACAACATAACCTAATTTGGATGATGACATCGTGAACTTTGAACTGATTCTGTAATAGCATGATGCTTTTGGGTACCTTTCTATCATAAGCTAAACTCCAAGACCTGACTTTTACTTCCCACCTGCTTGTACTCACTGACCTTTGTCCCACATTTTCCCTTAAGCTCTTCTTTCCAGCTAATATCTTAGCTCAGGCAAATGGAAAGTGAAACTGCCCATAAATTGATAGCAATTGCCCTGACAACGCCTCCATCCAGCCCAGACCACCCAGACCAGTTTGCACTTATCACCTGTGTATGCATGTACAAATAGATCATTAAGTGACCTCTAGAATGACTGAAAACTACCTTTACCTCATGATAATACTAAAATATCTGCCCAAGGAGGAGCATAAGCCTCATTTACATAGCATACAATGTGTGTATAGGCATGTATCATTAAGACACATGCTTGACCTTATGCCCGCCTCTATGTACCATGACGAGGCTTCCCTATCTAATTTTTTATCCTAACCCTAAATTTAAAAAAAAGCCACTCATCCTTGTTTGGGGAGTCACAGCTTTGGAAGTCATTCTCTGTGATCTCCGTATTTGCTGCAAATGAAGTTTTCTTTGTGAGACAGCTCAACCTGGTGAGGTTTCTGATTTGCCAAGGAACAAACTCACATTGGTTTAGTTACATTAAGAAAGGATGAATATATTTTACCAACAAGAAGGACAAATATTTTTTTCCAGAAGAATTTGACACTGATACTTTTAAAATATATCAACAAGTTCTTTGATACTCCTTTCTTCAAGATGTACAAACTAATTCCCCTCCACTGAATGTGTTCTGGATTTAGTAAATCACTTCTAATGAATGGAATAAATAAAAGTGATGGTAGATGGCTTCAGAAAATAAGTGTTGAAAGGCATTATAATTGCATTTCTGCTCTTTTTCTTAGATTATTATCTCTGGGGGAAGTTTCCTACTGTTTCCAGAAGATGCTGACATGGAAAGTGACTAGGTTCATGATGCCATAAAAAAAAAATGTTATAGACCAGGAAGCTTAAACAATACACATTTATTTCTCACAATTTTGGAGGCTTGGAAGTCCAAGATAAAGGTGTTGGATAATTTACTTTCTAGGGAGATCTGTTTTCCTTATTATGTCCTCACATGGCAGAGAAATAGGGATTGAGGGTGAGTGCTCACAATATTTTCTGTCTCTTACTATAAGAGCACTAATGAATCCCATCATAAGAGCTTGCACCCTTATGACCTAATTATCACCTACAGTTCTCATCTCCAAATACCATTATATTGGGGATTAGGACTTCAACATATGAATTTGGGGATACACAAACATGCAGTCCATACCATAGAGGAAATGAGGCCTCTGGCTAACAATCCCAAAGGAATTTAAGCATCCTGACAACAGCCCTGTGAGTGAGCCAACTTAGAAGTGGATCCTCAACTTCCAGTCAAATTTTCAGAAGACTGCAGCCCAGACTGAGAGCTTAATTGAAGCCTCATGAGAGACTAAGAACCTGAAAGATCCAGCTAAATTGCTCTCAGATTTTCAACCATTAGCAACTGTGCGAGATGATAAATGTTTGTTGTTTTGAGCTGATAAATTTTGGGTGAATTTTGACATGAATAAATTACTATAATAGAAATTTTGCTTTAAGCATAATTAGTTAATTTCATTTTCTTGAAACGTTGATTGGTTTCTAGATATCACACTCATGGTTTTCTCTTCCCTCTCTGGGTACTTATTTTCAGATGAATCTACCATTCCATTATCAATTTATAAATATTTAAAGTTGAGTTCATCTTAACTCCACTAGTCCTTTTTAAAATGTTTCTGTATACATCCAAACCCTAAGTGGTCTCCTGTAGACTTATGGCTTTAAATATAACCTTTATGAAGATTACTTTGTAATTTATAAATCAGCCCACATCTCTCCCCTGATCTCCAGAACCATGTGTCTCTTTGATTTTTTTACTTCTGAAAACCAAAAGTTAGTTTGAAGTATTTTATATATATATACATATATATACATAGTTATATATAGTTATATATAGTTATATATAGTTATATATATAGTTATATATATCTACATATAATTATATATATAATTATATATCTATGGTTAAACTATATATATATATAGATAGATTTTTTCCAATATATGAAGTTTATTGTCAAATTGGTTTCCATACAACACCCAGTGCTCATCCCAAAAGGTGCCCTCCTCAATACCCATCACCCACCCTCCCCTCCCTCCCACCCCCCATAAACCCTCAGTATGTTCTCAGTTTTTAAATTTCTCTTTTTAACGTTTTACTTATTTTTGAGACAGAGAGAGACAGAGCATGAATGAGGGAGGGTCAGAGAGAGAGGGAGACACAGAATCCGAAACAGGCTCCAGGCTCTGAGCTGTCAGCACAGAGCCCGAACCGGGGCTCGAACTCAAAGACCGTGAGATCATGACCTGACCTGAAGTCGGACTCTTGACCAACTGAGCCACCCAGGCGCTCCTGTTCTCAGTTTTTAAGAGTCTCTTATGCTTTGGCTCTCTTCCACTTTAACCTCTTTTTTTTTTCTTCCCCTCCCCCATGGGTTTCTATTAAGTTTCTCAGGATCCACATAAGAGTGAAACTATATAGTATCTGTCTTTCTCTGTATGGCTTATTTCACTTAGCATCACACTCTCCAGTTCCATGTTGCTACAAAGGGCCATATTTCATTCATTCTCATTGCCATGTAGTACTCCATTGTGTATATGAACCACAATTTCTTTATCCATTCATCAGTTAATGGACATTTAGGCTCTTTCCATAATTTGGCTATTGTTGAGAGTGCTGCCATAAACATCGGGGTACAAGTGCCCGTATGCATCAGTACTCCTGTATCCCTTGGGTAAATTCCTAGCAGTGCTATTGCTGGCTCATAGGGTAGGTCTCTTTTTAATTTTCTGAGGAACGTCCACACTGTTTTCCAGAGTGGCTGCACCAATTTGCATTCCCACCAACAGTGCAAGAGGGTTCCCGTTTCTCCACATCCTCTCCAGCATCTATAGTCTCCTGATTTGTTCATTTTGGCCACTCTGACTGGCGTGAGGTGATATCTGAATGTGGTTTTGATTTGTATTTCCTTGATAAGGAGCGATGTTGAGCATCTTTTCATATGCTTGTTGCCTATCCAGATGGCTTCTTTAGAGAAGTGTCTATTCATGTTTTCTGCCCATTTCTTCACTGGGTTATTTGTTTTTCGGGTGTGGAGTTTGGTGACCTCTTTATAGATTTTGGATACTAGCCCTTTGTCCGATATGTCATTGGCAAATATCTTTTCCCATTAAGTTGGTTACCTTTTAGTTTTGTTGGTTGTTTCCTTTGCTGTGCAGAAGCTTTTTATCTTCATAAGGTCCCAGTAGTTCATTTTTGCTTTTAATTCCCTTGCCTTTGGGGATGTGCCAAGTAAGAAACTGCTACGGCTGACGACAGAGAGGTCTTTTCCTGCTTTCTTCTCTAGGGTTTTGATGGTTTCCTGTTTCACATGCAGGTCGTTTATCCATTTTGAATTTACTTTTGTGAGTGGTGTCAGAAAGTGGTCTAGTTTCAACCTTCTGCATGTTGCTGTCCAGTTCTCCCAGCACCATTTGTTAAAGAGACTGTCTTTTTTCCATTGGATGTTCTTCCCTGCTTTGTCAAAGATGAGTTGGCCATACGTTTGTGGGTCTAGTTCTGGGGTTTCTATTCTATTCCATTGGTCTATGTGTCTGTTTTTGTGCCAAGACCATGCTGTCTTGATGATGACAGCTTTGTAGTAGAGTCTAAAGGCTGGGATTGTGATGCCTCCTGCTTTGGTCTTCTTCTTCAAAATTACTTTGGCTATTCGGGGCCTTTTGTGGATCCGTATGAATTTTAGAATTGCTTGTTCTAGTTTCGAGAAGAATGCTGGTGTAATTTTGATTGGGATTGCATTGAATGTATAGATAGCTTTGGGTAGTATTGACATTTTGACAATATTTATTCTTCCAATCCATGAGCACGGAATGTTTTTCCATTTCTTTATATCCTCTTCAGTTTCCTTCATAAGCTTTCTATACTTTTCAGCATACAGATCTTGTACATCTTTGGTTAGATTTATTCCTAGGTATTGTATGCTTCTTGGTGCAATTGTGAATGGGATCAGTTTCTTTATTTGTCTTTCTGTTGCTTATTGTTAGTGTATAAGAATGCAACTGATTTCTGTACATTGATTTTGTATCCTGCAACTTTGCTGAATTCATGTATCAGTTCTAGCAGAGTTCTGGTGGAGTCTATCGGATTTTCCATGTATAATATCATGTCACCTGCAAAAAGTGAAAGCTTGACTTCATCTTTGCGAATTTGGATGCCTTTGATTTCCTTTTGTTGTCTGATTGCTGATGCTAGAACTTCCAACACTATGTTAAACAACAGCGGTGAGAGTGGACATCCCTGGTGTGTTCCTGACCTCAGGGGGAAAGCTCTCAATTTTTCCCCATTGAGGATGATGTTAGCTGTGGGCTTGTCATAAATGGCTTTGATGATCTTTAAGTATGTTCCTTCTATCCCAACTTTCTCATGTTTTTTTTTATTAAGAAATGGTGCTGAATTTTGTCAAAGGCCTTTTCTGCATCGATTGACAGGATCATATGGTTCTTATCTTTCCTTTGATTAATGTGATGTATCACATTGATTGATTTGCAAATGTTGAACCAGCCCTGCATCCCAGGAATAAATCTCAGTTGATTATGGTGAATAATTCTTTTTATATGCCGTTGATTTCGATTTGCTAGTATCTTATTGAGAATATTTGTATCCATATTCATCAGGGATATTGGCCTGTAGTTCTCTTTCTTACTGGGTCACTGTCTGGTTCAGGAATCAAAGTAATACTGGCTTCATGGAATGAGTCTGGAATTTTTCCTTCCCTTTCTATTTCTTGGAATAGCTTGAGAAGGATAGGTATTATCTCTGCTTTAAACATCTGGTAGAACTCCCCTGGGAAGCCATCTGGTCCTGGACTCTTATTTGTTGGGAGATTTTTGATAACCGATTCAATTTCTTCGCTGGTTATGGGTCTGTTCAAGCTTTCTCTTTCCTCCTGATTGAGTTTTGGAAGAGTGTGGGTGTTCAGGAATTTGTCCATTTCTTCCAGGTTGTCCAATTTGTTGGCATATAGTTTTTCATAGTATTCCCTGATAGTTGTTTGTATCTCTGAGGGATTGGTTGTAATGATTCCATTTTCATTCATGATTTTATCTATTTGGGTCATCTCCCTTTTCTTTTTGAGAAGCCTGGCTAGAGGTTTGTCAATTTTGTTCATTTTTTCAAATAACCATCTCTTGGTTTCATTGATCTGCTCTACAGTTTTTTTAGATTCTATATTGTTTATTTCTGCTCTGATCTTTATTATTTCTCTTCTTCTGCTGGGTTTAGGCTGCCTTTGTTGTTCTGCTTCTACTTCCTTTAGGTGTGCTGTTAGATTTTGTATTTGGGATTTTTCTTGTTTCTTGAGATAGGCCTGGATTGCAATGTATTTTCCTCTCAGGACTGCCTTCACTGCATCCCAAAGCATTTGGATTGTTGTATTTTCATTTTCATTTGTTTCCATATATCTTTTAATTTCTTCTCTAATTGCCTGGTTGACCCATTCATTCTTTAGTAGGGTGTTCTTTAACTTCCATGCTCTTGGAGGTTTTCCAGACTTTTTTCTGTGGTTGATTTCAAGCTTCATCACATTGTGGTCTGAGAGTATGCATGGTATGTTTTCAATTCTTGTATACTTATGAAGAGCTGTTTTGTGTCACATTATGTGATCTATGTTGGAGAGGGTTCCATGTGCACTCGAGAAGAAAGTATATTCTGTTGCTTTGGGATGCAGAGTTCTAAATAGATCTGTCAAGTCCATCTGATCCAATGTATCCTTCAGGGCCCTTGTTTCTTTATTGATGGTGCGTCGAGATGATCTAACCATTTCTGTAAGTGGTGTGTTAAAGTCCCCTGCAGTTACCACATTCTTATCAATAAGGTTGCTTATTTTTGTGAGAGATTGTTTTATATATTTGGGGGCTCCCATATTCGATGCATAGACATTTATATTTGTTAGCTCTTCCTGATGTATAGACCCTGTGATTAGTATATAATGCCCTTCTATATCTCTTGTTACAGCCTTTAATTTAAAGTCTAGTTTATCTGATATAAGTATGACTACTCCAGCTTTCTTTTGGCTTCCAGTGGTATGATAAATAGTTCTGCATCCCCTCACCCTCAATCTGAAGGGTTCCTCAGGTCAAAATGAGTCTCTTGTGGATAGCAAATAGATGGGTCTTGTTTTTTTTATCTCTTCTGAAACCCTATGTCTTTTGGTTTGCACATTTAATCCATTTACATTCAGTGTTATTCTAGAAAAATATGGGTTTAGAGTCATTGTGATATCCGTAGGTTTCATGCTTCTAGCGATGTCTCTGGTACTTGTCTCACAGGATCCCCCTTAGGATGTCTTGTAGGGCTGGTTTAGTGGTGACAAATTCCTTCAGTTTTTGTTTGTTTGGGAAGACCTTTATCTCTCCTTCTATTCTAAATGACAGACTTGCTGGATAAAGGATTCTCAGCTGCATATTTTTTCTGTTCATCACATTGAAGATCTCCTGCCATTCATTTCTGGCCTGCCAAGTTTCAGTAGAGAGACAAGTCACTAGTCTTATCAGTCTCCCTTTATATGTTAGAGCACGTTTATCTCTAGCTGCTTTCAGAGTTTTCTCTTTATCCTTGTATTTTGCCAGTTTCACTATGATATGTCGTGCAGAAGATTGATTCAAGTTATGTCTGAAGGGAGTTCTCTGTGCCTCTTGGATTCCAATGCCTTTTTCCTTCACCAGATCAGGGAAGTTCTCAGCTATGATTTCTTCAGGTACACCTTCAGCACCTTTCCCTCTCTCTTCCTCCTCTGGAATCCCAATTATGCATATATTATTTCTCTTTAATGCATCACTTAGTTCTCTCATTTTCCCCTCATACTCCTGGATTTTTTTATCTCTCTTTTTCTCAGCTTCTTCTTTTTCCATAATTTTATCTTCTAGTTCACCTATTCTCTCCCCTGCCTCTTCAATCCGAGCCATAGTTGTCTCCATTTTATTTTGCAGCTCGTTAATAGCATTTTTTAGCTCCTCTTGGCTCTTCCTTAGTCCCTTGATCTCTGTAGCAAGAGATTCTCTGCTGTCTTTTATACTGTTTTCACGCCCAGTGATAATTTTATGACTATTATTCTAAATTCACTTTCTGTTATATTGTTTAATTCATTTTGATCTGTTCGTTAGTTGTTATTTTCTGGACGTTTTTCTGAAGGGAATTCTTCTGTTTCGTCATTTTGGATAGTCACTGGAGTGGCGTGGGACTTTGGGGCACTTCCATTGTGCTATCTTGAATAACTAGCTTTGGTGGGCGGGGCCTTAGTCAGACCTGATGTCTGCCCACAACCCACCACTGGGGCCACAGTCAGACTGGTGTGTGCCTTCTCTTCCCCTCTCCTAGGGGCGGGTTCACTGTGGGGTGATATGTCCCAGCTGGCTACTTGCACACTGCCAGGCTTGTGGTGCTGGGGATCTGGCTTATTAGCTGGGGTGGATCGGCAAGGTGCACGGGCGCTGGAGGGGCAGGCTCAGCTCGCTTTTCCTTCGGAGATCCGATTCAGGAGGGGCCCCACACCACCAGGAGGGAGTCACACCCGCCTGAGGGATGGATAGGCAGAAGCACAGTGTTGGGTGTTTGCGCCGTGCAAGCAAGTTCCCTGGAAAGTAACTGGTTCCCTTTGGGATTTTGGCTGGGGGGTGGGCGAGGGAGATGGCTCTGGTGAGCGTCTTTGTTCCGTGCCAAGCTGAGCTCTGTCATCTGGGCTCAACAACTCTCCCTTCCATTGTCCTCCAGCACTCCCATTCTCTGAGCAGAGCTGTTAGCTTATAACCTTCCAGATGTCAAGTCCTTCTTGCTGTCTGAACACACTTCCTCCAGCCCGTCCTCTTTTGCAAGCCAAACTCTGGGGCTCTGCCTGGCTGATGGGCTGCAACTCCACCCTGCCTCCCTCCTGCCAGTCCGTGCAGCGCACACCACCTCTCCGCCCTTCCTACCCTCTTCTGTGGGCCTCTCGTCTGCGCTTGGCTCCAGAGACTCCATTCTGCTAGTCTTCTGGCAGTTTTCTGGGTTATTTAGGCAGGTGTAGGTGGAATCTAAGTGATCAGCAGGATGTGCCATGAGCCCAATGTCCTCCTACGCCACCATCTTCCCAGGATCCCTATATATATATATATAGTTAATTATATTGATTGATTGATTGATTGATTGATTGATTTAGAGTGTGGGAGGGCAGAGAGATAGGGGAGAAAGAATCCCAAGCAGGCTTCGCACTGTCAGCACAGAGCCCAATGCAGGGATCAATCACATGAACCCTGAGACCATTACCTGAGCAAAAACTGGGAGTCAGATGCCCAAATTACTGAGGCACCTAGGCACCCCTGATGTATTTTAAGTTGATGTTTTGCGGAATTAACGTGAGTCAAGTGTAGACTCAACTTTTAATGACATTTTTAGACCATATAATTGTGTACAGTTGAAGTTCATGTTGATCAAATTCAAGAATATGAAAATCAGTAACTTTGTTCACAAAGCATGTTATTTGTTAGGACAACAAATTAGTCCTCTGGGTTTACTGGCCACGTGCATGCATGAGCCTGTATCTTGCTCATAATTATTTAATTAAACTTTGGTATAATTAATTTTTTATAATAAATTCTTAACATTGAGAGCTTAAGGCTAGTGAGTAATATTAACTGAAATTGAAATTAATGTATTATTTCCCTTTTTCAATTTTTATTCACAATCTGTGTACTAGTGATGTTGTTGATTGGATTAAATTTGTGATAACCATTAAAATAATTCAGCTTGTGGTATTGCATTTGGTGATTAATATCGATAAAATTCCCAGAAGACTGTATTACCACTTTACAGATGAAAATATCACTACGATATGAGATATCAGTGTGGAACTCCCCCCAATGCCTTGTGTTTAGTCGTGAATAAAATATTTGAAACATTGAGATACACATTGGCAAGTCAAGATCAAAGTAGAACAGTATTAAAATGTTACAAAATGAGATGAGCAGTTAAATAATGAGATATTTTAATTTGCCTTTTGCTTTTATTTCTCTCTCAGCAGGCTGAGTGAAATTTATCTGGATTCTGGCTCTTATTAAATTAGTCTTAGAACATTCTTATGGGTGCTGATATTTTCCTTTTAGTCACAGTCTCTGAGCTCTGTTGATACATGAAAGTAAAAATGGAAATAAAATCTTAAAATTTAAATTGAACCAAATTAGGACATTAATATATGAATTAATATCATTCTAACATGGAAAATTTTATATTCTCAACTTTTGAAAACTACTTAGAAATAACTAGTTTTGTTTTCTAATTTTCTGCAACTACCTCTATTTAAAATACCTGAACATTTTAAAATTAATTTTCATTTTTACTGAAGTGTAGTTGACACACAATATTACATTAGTTTCAGGTATACAACATGTTGATTAGACAACTATATACATAATGCTATACTCACTATAATTGTAGCTAACATCTGTTACCAAAAAATCATTATTACAATGCCATTGTCTATATTCCCTGTGTTGTAACTTCCATTCCCCTGACATATTCATTCCATATTTTAAGCTCATACATCCCACTCTTCTTTACCCATTTTGCCCATTCCTTCCCCCCCACCCTACAACCACCAATTTGTATGGGTCTATTTCTGCTTTTGTTTTGTTTTGTTTTGTTTTTATTAACTTTGTTTTTTAGATTCCAAATATAAATGAAATCATTCAGTATTTGTCTTTCTCTGATTTATTTGATTTAGCATATTATCCTCTAGGTCCATCCATATTGTCACAAATGACAAGATCTAATTTTTTTTATGTCTGAGTAAAATTCCTGTTTTGTGTGTGTGTGTGTGTGTGTCCACATATTTTTCAATATATATCTTCTCAGGCAAGGAAAACAAACCAGAACATTTACAGCACTGAACATAAAGGACATACATGTACATAAATGGCTTGGCCAATGTGGGGGATAAGCTTAGGAATCCCTAGGCTTACACCAATGGGTTAACAAGGCATAAAGAAATCAATTGCTCACACCTGAGTTTGGGTAAACCAGATTGGCACCCCAAAATACAGAGGGGGTGCAGAGTCCCCAGAATAGAGACGGAGGGGCAAAGGCCTAAAATGAGAACAGCACAAAGGTGCCCAATACATAGGTATATGAAATAAACAAGATTAGATGTTCAGAGTGGAAGCACCCCCAATTTAGTACTATTGCAGAAAAGCTGCTTTCACAGGAGGATAGGGCCAAGTTAGTGAATTAGACTATTGGTGAATTGGACTATGGACTGCTTCACTGCAGGCAAAGCAGCCCAGAGTGGAAATGGTTAACAAAAGAAAAGATGCCTTATTGACCCTGAGGTTATTTCCCCTATCTGTCTCATCCCCTAGGCTAGCTAAGATAAAACAGGCTTGGAACCTCCTGTCTGTCATTAACAACCATCTACCCATTTGCCCAGTGCCAGGATTTTGTTTTATATTGACCCAAACCCCAAACACTGTATATCTTCAAAACCCCCCTCTTCCCTCATGCCCCCAAGTTAATGTCCACAGTTTCTTTGTCTCTTTGTACACTCCCATCACATTTGTAAGCCTTCTGATCTGAATAAATATGAAGCAAGGACCCTTATTTGGGGCTCTTGTCTTTTCCTGGACATTAGCCGTCTCTTGCTTCAATTCTGCATCCTCTCTTTTGCTGGCCAAAGAAGAACTTTAGACTTAGAGTCTACGACAGGCCAAGCCTAGTGACCAATGATGGTGGTTAATGTGAATACTAAATAAGAGACCCAAATGTTGAAAGATGAATTCACAAAAAAAAGAGAGTTATACTATACATAAAATCAAGTAATATTTAAACCATGAAGAAAGTGGAATTTACAGAGAAACCCTGGGCTAATGTCTGTATAACTATTTCCTGACAAAAGGAAACTGCAGGTCCAAGTCCTTTAGACCTCACTGAAAGGAAAATCTCTGAGAACAATTGTTGGTTTGAGAATAGGGGTATAATTGAGTTTCTCAAGAGGATGACTACTCTTTTAAAGAAAATATTTCTATCTGATGGGGTCGAAGCTACAAGTTGATAAGAAACATATTGGTTAGATTTTGTCATTTTTACTTATTGTAAATATATACAGCCATTCTAAAATGCTCATAAAATTATACATCGTTTGTAAAAATGCAGTGAATAAGTGTAAGTAGCTGTGATATTATGATGAGTTAATAATAGTTAATAATGGTTTCCTGAGTAAAATAGGAACTAAATGAATTGGTAGAATGGAGTGACTTTCAATAAATGAAGAATGGCATCTTATGAATTGGTACAAAAGAGCATAATTGGAAATTAGAATGAAATATAATTATATTAGTCCATGTTGTATTAAAGAATGGTATTAAGTACAATTAAAATTCAATAACCATAACATTTACTAAGTAGTGCCAAGGACAAGGAGTGGATCCTGTCACCAAGCTGTGCCACCTGATCAAGGACATGAAGATCAAGTCCCTGGAGGAGAGCTATCTCTTCTCCCTGCCTTTCAAGGAGTCTGAGAGCATTGACTTTTTCCTGATGCATCCCTCAAGGATGAAGTTTTAAAGATTAGGCTTGTGCAAGAGCAGATCCATGATGGCCAGTGGACCAGGTTCAAGGCACTTGCTGCCATTGGAGATTACAATAGGCATGTCGTTCTCAGTGTTAAGTGTTCCAAGGAGGTAGCCACTGCCATCCATGGGGTCATCAACCTGGCAAAGCTTTCCATTTATTGCATGTGTCAAGGCTACTGGGAGAACAACATAAGCAAACCCCACACTGTCCTATGCAAGATGGACCAGCCACTGTGCTTCTGTGCTTGTGTGCTTCATCCCTGCCCCAGAGGTATTGGCATTGTTCCCAAGAAGCTACTGATGATGTCTGGTATTGACAATGGCTACACCTCGACCAGGGGCTGCACTGCCACCCTGGACAACTTCACCAAAGCCATTTGTGATGCCATGTCCAAAACCTACAGCAATCTCACAACTCACCTCTGGTAAAAGACTGTGTTCAACAAGTCTCCCTATCAGGAACTCAGTGACCATCTTGTGAAGACTCACACCAGAATCTCTGTGCAGAGGTCCCATGCTCCAGGTGTGTCCAACACAGATTTATACAAGAAAATTAAAGCGAAATAAAGCATCTTAAAAAAAGAAAAAAACAAACACAGCAAAACAAAACCATTTATTAAGTAGAATAATGCATTAATGCAACCATTGCATTAAGAGGCTTAATCATTATTCCCAATATTGAAGTTATTGATGAGTACAGTAGGAAAAATCACTTATAATAATATAGCTGAATTTATTGTAGATAAAATATGATCATAAATATATTGCAAGTGCTTGTACAAAGGGTGTGAAATCCAGAGAATAACTTAGATTGCTATTCATGTGTTGGATAACAATCTAAAATAAATTGAGTTTTGTATATTAATTGCCTTGCTAAGCTATAAATATAATTAGTAATGTAGCATAATGAATGCTATGATGTATAAAAATATGTATTGTTTTCAAATGATTTTAAATCTTGAATTCCAATATACATAACATGCAGTGTTATATTAGTTCAAAACATACAATATCGTGATTCAACAATTCTATATATTGCCCAGTGTTTGTTAAGATAAATATACTCTTAATTTGATTCACTTATTTCCCCATGCCCTCACCCACCTCCTCTCTGGTAAAAATCTGTTTATTGTTAATATTTAAGAGCCTCCTTTTTGGTTTGTGTCTTTATTTTTCCTTTGTTCATTTGTTTTTATTCTCAAATTCCACATGTGACTGAAATCATATGGTGTTTGTTTTCCTGTGACTGACTCATTTTAATTATACCCTCTAGATTATACTCTCTAAATCCATCCAGGTTATTGAAAATGGCAAGATTTCATTCTTTTTATATAGCTGAATAATATTTCATTGCATATATATATACCACTTTTTTATCCACTCACATAACAGTGCACACTTGGCCTGCTTCAATAATTTGTCCATTGTAAATAATGCTGCAGTAAACATAAATTGTGCATATACCCATAGTGTTTTCATATTATTTGGGTAAACACCTAGTAGTGTCATTACTGCATTATATGGTAATTCTATTTTTAATTTTTTAAGGAACCCATAGTGTTTCCCACAGTAGTTGCACCAGTATGCATTCTCACCAAAAATGCACAAGGGATTCTTTTTTCCACTTCTTTGCCAACATTTGTTTCTTGTCCTTTTGATTTTAGCCATTCTGATATATGGAGTGATATCTCATTGTGGTTTTGATTTGCATCCTCCTCATGATGAATGATGTTGAACATATTTTCCTGTGTCTGTTGGCTGTTTGTATATTTCCTTTAGATAATATCTGTTAATGTCTTCTGCCCTTTTTTATTGGATTTTTTTTGTTTTGATTGGTATAAGTTATTTATATATTTTAGTTACTGACCCTTTATCGGATATGTCATTTGCAAATGTTTTTTTTTTTCCATTCAATAAGTTGTCTTCTAATTTTGTTGATTGTTTCTTTCACTGTGCAGAAGCTTTTTATTTTGATATAATACCAGTAGATTTTTTGTTTGTTTTTTTGGGAGGGGTGTTTTTTCTTTTGTTTCCCTTCCCTCAGAAAACATATCTAGAAAATATTCCTACAAATGATGTCAGAGAAATTACTGCCTGCAGTCTCTTCTCGGATTTTTATGGTTTCAGGTCTCACATTTAGGTCCTTAATTCATTTTGAGTTTATTTTTTATGTATGAAGTTAAAAAGAAGTCAAGTTTCAATCTTTTGCATGTAGCTCTCCAGTTTTTTCTTTTTTTTTTTTTCAACATTTTTATTTATTTTTGGGACAGAAAGAGACAGAGCATGAATGGGGGAGGGGCAGAGAGAGAGGGAGACACAGAATTGGAAACAGGCTCCAGGCTCCGAGCCATCAGCCCAGAGCCTGACGCGGGGCTCGAACTCATGGACCGCGACCTGGCTGAAGTCGGACGCTTAACCGACTGCGCCACCCAGGCGCCCCTCCAGTTTTTTCAATACCATTTGTTGAAGAGACTGTCTTTTTCTCACTGCATATCCTTGTGTCTTTTGTCAAAGATTAATTGACCATGTAATCGAGGGTTTATTTCTGTGTTTTTTATTCTGTTTTATATATGTGTCTATTTCTGTGACTATACCAAACTGTTTTGATCACTACAGCTTTGTAGTGTAACTTGAAATCTGGATTTGTGGTAATACCAACTATTTGTTTTCTTTTTTCTTTTTTCCTTTTTCTTTTTTCTTTTTTCTCTTTCTTTCTTTTTTTTTTTCAAAATTAGTTTCAAAATTAGTTCAAAATTATTTGGAGTCTTTTGTGGTTCCCTACAAATTTTAGGATTGTTTGTTTTAGTTCTGTGAAAAGTTCTGTTGGTATTTTGGTAGGGATTGCAATAAATCTGTAAATTGCTTTGGGTAGTATAGACATTTTAACAATATTCTTCCAAGAGCATGGAAAATCTTTCCATTTGTGTGTCATCTTCAATTTCTTTCATCAATGTTTTATATATTTTTCAGAGTACAGGCCTTTCCCCTCTTTGGTTAAATTTATTCCTTGGTATTTTATTATTTTTGGTGCAATTTTAAATGACATTGTTTTAACTTCTTTCTGTTGCTTCATTATTTATGTGCAGAAATGCAACAGGTTTCTATATACTGACATTGTATCCTTCGACCTTAACTGAATTTATTTATCAGTTCTAGTAGGTTTTTTTTTCTTTTTTGGTTGTTGCAGTTGTTGTTTGTTTGCTTTGGTATAATTTAGGTTTTTCTACATATAGCATCATGTCCTCTGCAAAATAGTGAAAGTTTTACTTCTTCCTTACTGATTTGGGTGTTTTTATTTCTTTTCGTTGTCTGCTTGCTGTGGCTAGGACTTCCAGTAGTATGTTGAGTAAAAGTGATGAGGGTGGATATCCTTATCTTGTTCCTGACTTTAGGGAAAAAGCTCTTAGGTTTTCCCCACTGAGGATGATATTAGCTGTAGTTTTTCATATATGGCTTTTTTATGTTGAAGTATGTTCCCTCTAAACCTACTTTGTTGAAGGTTCTTATCATGAATGGATGTTGTACTTTGTCAAATGCTTTTTCTGCTTCTATTGAAATGATCAAATGGGTTTTGGCCTTTTCTTGTTTATGTAATGGATCACACTGATGGATTTGTAAATATTGAGCCACACTTGCATATGAGAATACACTCCACTTGATCGTGGAGAATGACTTTTTTAAAAATATTTTTTTCATGTTTATTTTTGCGAGAGACAGAGAGAGACAGAGAGAGAGAGAGAGAGAGAGAGAGAGAGAGAGAGAGAGCATGAGCAGAGCAGGAACAGAGAGAGGGGGATAGAGAAATTCCCAGACAGTCTCCATGCTGCCAGCACAGAGCCCAACACAAGGCTCAATCTCATGAACCTTGAGATCATGACCTGAGCCCAAACCAAGAGCCAGATTCTTAACCGACTGAGCCACTCAGGTGCCCTAATGCATGACTTTTTTAATATGTTGTTGGATTTGGTTCCTCAGTATTTTGCTGGGAATTTTTGTATTTATTTATATTCATCAGAGAAATTGGCCTGTAGTTCTCTTTCTTTGTAGTGTCTTTATATGTTTTTTAAGTGTATTTATCTTGATTTGGTATATATTTTTGGCTTCTTAGAATGAATTTGGAAGCTTTCCTTCCTCATGTGTTTTATGGAATAGTTTGAGAATAATATGTGTTAATTCCTGGCCATTTGTTTGTTGGGAGGCTTTTCTTCTTACTGTGATTCTCTGTTCAGGTATATTGTTTATATCTGTTTTGAGTTTTGATCAATTTTCTGGCTGTGATTTCTTTTTGATTGCAGTTTCAATTTTAATGTTTGTAATGGTTTGTTCAAATTTTTATTTCTTCTTGATTCAGTTTTGGGAGGCTATATGACTCTAGGAATTTATCCTTTTTTTCTAGATTGTGCAGTCTGTTGGCATATAATTTATCATAATATTATCTTATGATTCTTTGTATTTGTGTGGTGTCAGTTGTTATTTTTCCTTTTTCATTTTGATTCTCTTTATTTGCCTCTTCTCTTCCCTTCTCTTCTTTTCTTTTCTCTCCCTTTCTCTCTCTCTCTCTGGTCAAAATTTTATCAATTCTTGTGAGTTTTTTCAGTTAACCAGCTTCTGGTGTCATTGATTTTATCTTTTGTTTGTCTGATTGTTAGATTCTATTTCATTTATTCCTGATCTAATTGTATTATTTTATTCCTTCTGCTTCCTTTTGGCTTCATTTGTTTTTCTTTTTCTAGCTTCTTTCGGTGTAAGGTGAGGTCACTTATTTGAGATTTTTCTTGCTTCTTAATGTAGACCTATATTGCTATATGCTTCCCTCTTTGGATTGCTTTTGCTGCATCCCAAAGGTTTTGGATATATTTTCATTTTCATTTGCTTCCGTATATTTTTGTATTTCTTCTTTGATTTCCTGATTGATCCATTCATTGTATAGTAGTATATTTTTTAACCTTCATGTATTTGTGGTCTTTCCAAATTTTTTCTTGCATTGATTTCTAGTTTCATAGCATTGTGGTCAGAAAGATGCATGGCATGAGTTCAATTGTTTTGAATTTGTTGAGACTTGTTTTGTGGTATAATATGTGATCTTTCAGAGACTGTTCCCTGTGCACTTGAAGAGAATGTGTATTCTGCTGTTTTAGGATGGAGTGTTCTGAATATATCTGTTAGATCCATCTAAGCCAATTTGTCATTCAAAGTCACTATTTCCTTGTGGATTTTCTGTGCATTGATTAAGTAGGGTGTTAAAGTCCTTCACTATTATTGTATTACTATCTATTCCTTTTTCGTTATTAACTGTTTTATGTGTTTGGGTTATCCCATGTTGAGTGCATACATATTTACAATTGTTATATCTTCTTTTTGAGTTGTTCACTTTATAATTATATGTCCTTTTTGATCTCTTGTTATAGTCTTTATTTTAATGTCTTTCTTTTCCAATATAACTATTGGTATCCTGGCTTTCTTTCCACATCCATTTGCATGATAAGTGCTTCTCCATCCCATTTCTTTCATTCTGTACATGCCTTTAAGTCTGAAATGAGCCTCTTATAGGCATCATATATATGGATCTTGTTTCTTTTAATCCATTCTGTCACCTTGTGTCTTTTTATTGGAGTGTTTATGAATTTACATTCAAAACACTTATTGATACTTATGTACTTACTTCCATTTTGTTACTTGTTTTATGGTGGTTTTTGTAGTTCTTCTCTGTTATTTTCTTTTTTTTTTCTCCCTTGTCTCACATGGTGGGCTTTCTTTAGTGATATATTTAGATTAATTTCTCTTTATTTTTTGCATACCTATTAGTGGTTTTTGACTTATGGTTACCCTGAGTTTATATATAATATCTTCTGCATAAGTTGATGCTCACTTAACCTTGAATCCTTTCTTTACTCCTCTCTCCCCTCTATGTCTTAGGTATATAATATCATATTTATATAATATCATATTTTGTGATTCTTTTGACCAATTTTTACAGATATAATTATTTTTGTAGATTTTGTGCTTCCTACTCGTCTTACTCCTACTTATGGTCTTTCCTTTCCACTCAAAGAATCCTCTTTCATATTTCATATAGGACTGCTTTAGTGGTCATGAATTCCTTTAACTTTCATTTGTCTGGGAAACTTTATTTCTCCTTTTATTCTGAATTATAGCCTGCTGGATGTAATATTCCTACCTACATTTTTTTCTTTCAACTCTTTGAATTTTTTTTTTCAACATTTATTTACTTTTGGGACAGAGAGCATGAACGGGCGAGGGGCAGAGAGAGAGGGAGACACAGAATCGGAAACAGGCTCCAGGCTCTGAGCCATCAGCCCAGAGCCTGATGCGGGGCTCGAACTCACGGACCGCGAGATCGTGACCTGGCTGAAGTCGGACGCTTAACCGACTGCGCCACCCAGGCGCCCCACTTTCAACTCTTTGAATATATCATGCTGCTCCCTTCTGTCTTAAAATTTTTTTTTACTATAAAATCTGCTGGTAGCCTCAAGGGATTGTATATAACTGTCCTCTTTTCTCTTGCTGCTTGTAAAGTTCTCTCATTACCATTACTTTATGCCATTTTAATTGCCATGTGTCTTTATGTGGAACTCCTTGGGTTGATTATGTTGGGGGGGGGCTTTCTGTACCTCCTGGATCTTGATATCTGTTTCCTTCTCCAGATTAGGGAGCTTTTCAGCTATTATTTCTCCATGTAAATTTTCTGCCTCCTTTTGTCACTCTTCTCCTTGGATACCTATGATGCAAATAACATTATACTTGATGATGTCACTGAATTCCCTAGGTTTATTTTCATCCTTTTTTTTTTTCTCACCTACTCAATTTGATTGCTTTCCATTACTATACTCCAGGTCACTGATCCATTCTTCTGCTTCTTCTAGTCTACTACTTACTCCCTCCAGTGTATTTTTAATTTCAATTAGTGAGATTTTCATCTCTAATTGATTCTTTTTTAAATGTTTATTTATTTTTGAGAGATAGAGACAGACCATGAGTCAGAGAGGAGCAGACAGAGGGAGACACAGAATATGAAGCAGGCTCCAGGATCTAAGCTGTCAGCACAGAAACCGACATGGGGCTCAAACTCATGAACTGCAAGATCATGACCTGAGCCAAAGTCAAATGCTTAACCAATTGAGCCACCCAGACTCCCCTCTGATTGGTTATTTTTAAAATATATTGTATGTCTTTGTTAAGGGTGTCACTCAAGTCCTGCTTTCTTTTCTCAAATCCAATGAGTATATTTATGAGTATTTAAATTCTCTATCAGGCATATTATTTATCTCCGTTTTGCTTACATCTCTTGCTGTCATTTTGTCCCATTGTTTCATTCAATACATATTCCTTTGTCTCCTCATTTTATCTAACTCTCTGTGTCTGTTTCTATGTGTTAGGAACATAACTACATTTCCTGCTCTTAAAGGTAATGGCTTTATGAAGATGAGGTCCTGTAGTACATCGCAATTTAGTGTCCCCTGTTCCCCAGGACCTGGTGTTTCAGAGAGTGTCTCCTGTGTGTGTTGTCCTGGCTGGTTTTTCCTTAGGTCAGTCTTCTACAGAGACTCTCTTTGCCTATTGTGGGGATTGTTTAGTCCCTGGCTAGGTGTGGCATGTTTTAACATGATGTGTACTTGTCTGCTTGTGAAATGAGACCTGTGGTCACTATCACTGGAACCAAGGCCCCACAAAATTCACTGGTCACTAGATGTGGTGTTGGCGGGGTTTGCACTAGTCTTCTGGGGGAAGGGACCCATAGTGCTGGGACTGAGACAATGTGACTAGGAAGGGTATATCCATTGAAGTGTAGGGGAGCAGGGCTTAGTCAGAGCAAGTTAGATAGTGAGTGTTATAGAGAGCAAGACAATTTTAAAAATTATACTGGTTCCCACAGGTGGCCATATGCTTATGCTGGGCATGGTGAAGGATATTGTGCCCGCAAGCTCCTTTGTTCCCAGAGGCATCTCCCTGTGATTTCTGACTCTCTCTGGGTCATGCTCTGAGATGAGTAAATAATGCTCCCTTCAATCTACCACCAGTGTTTTTAAAACTGCTGAAACCAAGCTGTATTTCATCTGCTTATTGTCATGCTTCTCTTTAAGGATGGGGACTCAGCTTTCTAAAGTCCTCCAGGCTCTTCCAGAGCTAATCCTATTGGTTTTTAAAGTTTTAAAGCTTTAAGTATGGCTGATTGTAAGAACTCATGAAATTCGACCCTTCTTGCTTTCAAAGCCAAATATGGGGATTGAACTTCCTTGTGTGGGCTTCCTGGTGTGATCCTCTGTTTTTCACCCTTCTTCCCATCACCAGCTCCCTCCCAACTGTGTATGGCCATGGTTCGTTTCACTGCCAAACCGTATCTCCATATTTTATACCTTCTTCAATGTAGCCTCTTGCCTACCTTTATTTGTGGAGTTTGTTCTGATAGTCTGTGGGTCATTTTCTGGGTTACTCATACTGATTTAAATGTTATCTAGTTATATCCGTGGTACTAGATGAGCTTAGGGTCCTCCTACTCAGCCATCTTTCCCAGAAGTACCCAAAAAATGGTATATTATTGTCCATATTCCTAGAAATAGACAAAATAGTTCCTTTTGCCTTTCCAGTCTCACTTGGAACAACTATGTAAACATAAGTCATATAATAGAATTATTATTAGCAGACATTGTATTTTAATAAATAAGATTATCCTAGTTAAGTTTTTCAGCTAATCTAATAACAATATTCATATTTTTATGTCAGTAAAACAAGCATGTTCTCAATAAGAGGATTTACACAATTTGTATTTGATGGAAAAGTAGTTCTGTCATTTAAGAGTTAAAGGGCAGTCCTAGGCTAAATAAAGTAAGAAACTTAGTGACTAACTCTCAAATTTGAATGATGAAAAACATTTTATTATATCCAAGACAAAGAGCATAATTTATATCAGGCTTGAACATATATTGTTTTGACATAAAATTACACTCTTTAATGGCAAACCACAGATGAATGGAAATCTGTTGAAAGCTTCACCACCCTCATGTGATTCCAGGAAAAGGTACTGACAATAAATGTAGAGAAACAAGTAGACATCTCTATTCAATTTTACATATCTTTTGCTGTAAACTCATTGATTCCTCCTAAATGGACATTTTATAATATCACTAGACAGCACTTAGGAATAAAAGTTACTTTTTATAAGTCAACTGAGTTTTTCAAACTAAGTCATATGTTAAATTTAGGGTATCAATTGGTTCTAATTTAACCTACATAAGAAATGTTATAGCTATTCAATTTATATTTTAAGAACCTGGATCTTTCCTTTTGAGATTGTCAAATAAATTTAAAATATTTTTAAACAATTTTGCATTTAGAAAACAGCAAAAGTTTCAGCCCTAATTCAGGAAAGATGAAATGTCAGAGGAGGATAGTAGAAGCACTTTATAAATGAGTATATTAACAAAAATTATCTCATAGAATTTGAGAATTGAGACAACAAAAAGCTTACTGAGAATTGTTTTATATTCTTACTAGCTTCATTTTATTTATGAGGGTTGTGAATTCCAATAGCCTTTTAGCCATATTGTTATAAACACTAATTTAAAAATATTTTTCCTATATACTCTACCTTAATTTTTATTAAAAATGAAAGCTTCTAATTTGAAATCACTGAAGCCAACAACAAAAATATCAATAGTTTATAAATGGAAGTTAAAGTTGTTTTTTATCTTGTTTTCAGAACCCCTCAAATATTTTTTTCTTTATTATAATTTAACTTGTTTATCTCTAAAATTTATTATTTTTTCTTAATGTTCTTATCCATTCACTGGGAGTCGTCTTATTCCAACCCACCGTTTTCTATCTGATTACATTTTTGGGTTACTTGGGTCACTGTATCAATAATTTGTTTCAAGGAATTTGAATTTAAAGTCACTTCATCATAAAATTGGTTAGTTGCCATATACACTTACCAAAGTCTAACATAAATTATTTTTATTGTGTCAGAAATAATCTGAATAGCTTAGTTTGTTGGTGACTTTCTCTTGAAGAAATGCTTCCAAAGAGTAATACAGATTATAAATTAAATGTCAAAGTGAGTGAAAATAAGAATTGAGTGATTAAAATGACAAGAAATATTTAAATAGGGACTGTGAGCTACAATATCTCATACAATAAAGCTATATTTTTCCCTCAAAATGCTTATTTCAAAAAAACAGCTTGATTGGCAAATATTAATTTTTAGAAAAAAATTGCATCTTATTATATTTTGCAACTATATCCGGAGCATATTTTAGATATAAAAACCTTCACGAAGTATCAATACTCTGGAAAAAAATTATGAAACAACATCTTCTTTACATGTCTGTTTCTTCATGAAATTTGTAAACTTTGACCCATAAAAATGTTATACACACTGCAATTATTTTACATCTTTCTTTTACATGAGGAAGAAAGATAATCCTTAATGCTTTCAATTCTCCTGAAATATTAGTTGAGTCATAAAAGGGGTGTGTCATTACATGGAGACATTCTTCAACAAAATGACAGAAAACCATAGTATTTCATTTTTCCAAATATATACAAAACCATATTTCATTTCTTCCAACATGGTAAACATTGATGAAGAAATCAGGTTATGTGAATTCAAAAAATTAATTAGAAACATCAAAAGCAGTACTCACAGTAAGGTTTTAGGTTGTTTTAGACATTATGGTGCCTAGCACATTTACTGAACCCATTTTTGCCATAAATTAGCTGCAGTTTTGTGTAAGCATTATGTTCATATATAAAACATAATCTTACGTAGTTTCTATGTGTATGAATGTATATTCTACAAATTCCTAAAAAGGATATACAAGCAAATTATCCATTTTTCTGTTTTTTTTTTAATTTTTTTTTCAACATTTATTTATTTTTGGGACAGAGAGAGACAAAGCATGAACGGGGGAGGGGCAGAGAGAGAGGGAGACACAGAATTGGAAACAGGCTCCAGGCTCTGAGCCATCAGCCCAGAGCCTGACGCGGGGCTCGAACTCACAGACCGCGAGATCGTGACCTGGCTGAAGTCAGACGCTTAACCGACTGCGCCACCCAGGCGCCCCCATTTTTCTGGTTTTAAAATCATTATAGCTATGTAAAACAAGGCACAGTGATAAAAATCAAGATGGTTATTTATGAGCAATATTATTTGGACAATATGTTTGCTGTTTCTGAATAAAAAACAAACATTCGTGAAATTAAAAGTTGCCTACAGATTGAAAAATATTGCAATATAATCTGTGTATTAATGTTACATGTCTAAAGTGCGTTCCAGATATTCATGTAACAAAAGAAAATTAAGATGTCTATATTATGTTCTAAAGAGGTTAAGGTGTCTATTTTAATTTTAATTTTGCAAATAAGTAAAATTATTATTTATTTTTCAAGGTTACATTTCATCCAGATGATGGGATGGGTTTATTACATGATTGCTTTTAAGAAAATGGGATCAACAAGGACGCCTGGGTGGCTGTTGGTTAAGCATCCGACTTCGGCTCAGGTCATAATCTCACGGTTCAAGGATTCAAGCCCCACATCAGAATGTGTGCTGACAGCTCAGAGCCTGGAGCCTGTTTCAGATTTTGTGTATCCCTCTTTGCCCCTCCCCCACTCGCGCTCTGTCTCCCTCTGTCTCCCTCTGTCTCAAAAATAAATAAACATTAAAAAAATTAAAAACAAAAAAAAAAGAAAATGGGATCAACCTAAATTTTTAAAATTAGGAGTTTTTTTTTTTTTTTTTTTTTAATTTTATCTTTTTAATTCACACCCAAATTAGTTAGCATATAGTGCAACAATGATTTCAGGAGTAGATTTCTTAATGCCCCTTACCCATTTAGCTCATCCCCCTCCCACAACACCTCCAGTAACCCTCTGTTTGTTGTCCATATTTATGAGTCCCTTCTGTTTTGTCCCCCTCCCTGTTTTTATATTATTTTGTTTCCCTTACCTTATGTCCATCTGTTTTGTGTCTTAAAGTCGTCATATGAGTGAAGTCATATGATATTTGTCTTTCTCTGACTAATTTCGCTTAGCATAATACCCTCCAGTTCCATCCACGTAGTTGCAAATGACAACGTTTCATTCCTTTTTATTGCTGACTAATACTCCATTGTATGTATATATACCACATCTTCTTTATCCATTCATCCATCGATGGACATTTGGGATCTTTCCATACTTTGGCTATTGTTGATAGTGCTGCTATAAACATTGGGGTGCATGTGCCCCTTCAAAACAGCATACGTGTATCACTTCGAGAAATATCTAGTAGTGCAATTCCTGGGTCATAGGGTAGTACTATTTTTAATTTTTTGAAGAACCTCCATACTGTCTTCCAGAGTGGCTGACCCAGCTTGCATTCCCATCAACAATGAAAAAGAGACCTTCGTTCTCCGCATCCTCGCCAACATCTGTTGTTGCCTGAGTTGTTAATGTTAGCCATTCTGACAGGTGTAAAGTGATATTTCATTGTGGTTTTGATTTGTATTTCCCTGATTATGAATGATGTTGAGCATTCTTTCATGTGTCAGTTGACCATCTGGATGTCTTCTTTGGACAAGTGTCTATTCATGTCTTTTGCCCATTTCTTCACTGGATTATTTGTTTTTTGGGTGTTGAATTTGATCAGTTCTTTACAGATTTTGGATACCAACCCTTTATCTGATATGTTATTGTAAATATCTTCTACCATTCTGTCGGTTGCCTTCTGGTTTTGCTGATTGTTTCCTTTGCTATGCCGAAGCTTTTTATTTTGATGAGGTCCCAGTAGTTCATTTTTGCTTTTGTTTCCCTTGCCTCTGGAGATGTGTTGACTAAGAAGTTACTACAGGCAAGATCAAAGTGTTTTTTGCCTGCTTTCTGCTCAAGGATTTTGATGGCTTCCTGTCTTTCATTTAGGTGTCTTATCCATTTTGAGTTTATTTTTGTGTATGGTGTAAGAAAGTGGTCCAGGTTCATTCTTCTGCATGTCGCTGTCCAGTTTTCCCAGCACCACTTGTTGAAGAGACTGTCTTTATTCCATTGGATATTCTTTCCTGCTTTGTCAAAGGTTAGTTGGACATACGTTTGTGGTTCCATTTCTGGGTTCTCGATTATGTTCCATTGATCTGTGTGTCACTTTTTGTGCCAGTACCATACTGTCTTGATGATTACAGCTTTGGAGTATAGCTTGAAGTACGAGATTGTGATGCCTCTTACTTTGGTTTTCTTTTTCAAGATTGCTTTGGTTAATTGGGTCTTTTCTGGTTCCATACAAAACTGCTATATCAGACTCATGAATTTATCAAAGTTGCAGGATGTAAAATCAATACACAGAAATTGGTTTCATTCCTATACACCAACAATGTAGGAACAGAAAGAGAAATAATGAATCAATCCCATTTACAATAGCACCAAAACCCATAAAATACCTAGGGATAAATCTAACCAAAGAGGGGAAAAATCTATACACTGGAAACTATAGAAAGCTTATGAAAGAGAGACACAAAAAAATGGAAAAATATTCTTTGCTCCTGGATAGGAAGAATAAATATTGTGAAAATGTCGATATTCCCCAAAGCAATCTACATATTCAGTGCAATCCCTATCCAAATATCACCAGCATTCTTCACAAAGCTAGAACAAATAATCCTAAAATTTGTATGGAATCTAAGAATAGTAGTTTTAAAAATATATCAAAACACATCCATTCCAAGGAGACCTTAAGATTACTGGATTTGTAAAGAATTTTTTCATTTTATTTTATTTCATTTTATTTTATTTTATTTTATTATTTTATTATTTTATTTTATTTTACTTTAAATTCCAGTATAGTTAAAATACAGTGATATATTAGTTTCAGGTATACGATATAGTGATTCTAAAATTCTATACACCACCCAGTGCTCATCACAATGGCACTACGTAATTCTCATCATTTACTTCAACCATCCCCCACCCACCTTCCCTCTGAGAATCATGATTTGGTTTTCTATACTTAAAAGTCTGTTTCTTCCTTTACCTCTATATCTTTTATCTTTTCCTCATTTTTAAAAATTCTTAAATTCTGCACATGAGTGAAATCATATGGTTTTGTCTTTCTCTGACTGATTTATGTCACTTAGCATTATACTCTTTAGCTCCATCCATGTCATTGCAAATAACAGGGTTTCATGCTGTTTCATGGCTGAATAATACAACTTCTTATTTTACATTAATCAATTGATTAAATACTTGGGGTTCTTCTGTATCTTGGCTATTGTACAAATGATGCTATAAATATAGGGGTGCATATATCCCTTTGAATTAGTCTTTTTATATTCCTTGAATTCCCAGTATTGCTATTGATATATCTTAAGGTAGTAATATTTTAAACTTTTTAAGGATCTTACATACTATTTTCCAGAGTGGCTGCACCAGTTTCCATTCCTACTAACAGTATAAAATGATTCCCCTTTCTCCACATCCTCACCAACATCTGTCGTTTCCTGTGTTGTTAATGTTAGCAATTGTGATAGGTGAGCATTTTTTCATGTGTCTGTTAGCTATCTGTATGTCTTCTTTGCCAAAATGTCTATTCATGTCTTCTTCCCATTTCTTAACTGGGTTTTTTGTTCTTTGAGTGGGTGTTGAGTTGTAAAAGTTCTTTATACATTTTGGATACTAAGCCTTAATTGGATATGTAATATGCAAATAACTTCTTCTATTTTGTAAGTTGCCTTTTAGTTTTATTGATAGTTTCTTTTGCTGTTCAGAAGCTGTTTATTTCAATGAAGTCCCAATGCTCTGTTTTTGCTTTTGTTTCCCTTTAATTAGATGGCATATCTAGAAAACTGTTGCTATGGACAATGTCAGAGAAGTTACTGCCTGTGCTCTCTTCTGGGATATTTATGGTTTCAGGTCTCCCATTTATGTATCTAGTCCATTTTGAATTTACTTTTGTTTTTGGTGAAAAAAAGGTTTTTTGGCATGTTGCTGTCCAGTTTTCTCAACACCATTTGTTGAAAAGACTGTCTTTTTCCCTTTGGATATATTCTTAGCTGCTTTGTCAAAGATAAATTAACCATAAAATTGGGGGATAATTTCTGGGTTTTCTATTCTGTTACATTGACTTATGTACCTATTTTTGTACCAGTAGCATATTGTTTTGTTTACCAAAGCTTAGTAATATAACTTGAAGTCTGGAATTGTGATCCCTCAAAAAGATTTGCTTTTCTTACTAAGATTTCTTTGGCTATGTAGGCAATTTAATGTTCCATATAAATTTTAGGATTGTTTGTTCTAGTTCTGTGAAAAATTCTTTTGGTATTTTGATAGGGATTATATGCAACGTGTGGGTTGCTTTGGGTATTATAGACATTTTATTTATTTTTTTTCTATTTATATATGAAATTTATTGTCAAATTGGTTTCCATACAACACCCAGTGCTCATCCCAAAAGGTGCCCTCCTCAATACCCATCACCCACCCTCTCCTCCCTCCCACCCCCCATCAACCCTCAGTTTGCTCTCAGTTCTCAACAGTCTCTTATGCTTTGGCTCTCTCCCACTCTAACCTCTTTTTTTTTTTTTTCCTTCCCCTCCCCCATGGGTTCCTGTTAAGTTTCTCAGGATCCACATAAGAGTGAAACCATATGGTATCTGTCTTTCTCTGTATGGCTTATTTCACTTAGCATCACACTCTCCAGTTCCATCCACGTTGCTACAAAAGGCCATATTTCATTTTTTCTCATTGCCAC
>NW_024420361.1:1914726-1932569 GCF_014898765.1 Herpailurus yagouaroundi
TGTTATTTCCTGGAGATTCTTCTGAGGGGAATTCTTCCGCTTGGTCATTTTGGATAGTCCCTGGCGTGGTGAGGACCTGCAGGGCACTTCCCCTGTGCTGTGGTGTATAACTGGAGTTGGTGGGCGGAGCCGCAGTCAGACATGATGTCTGCCAACAGCCCACCGCTGGGGTCACAGTCAGACTGGTGTGTGCCTTCTCTTCCCCTCTCCTAGGGGCGGGATTCACTGTGGGGTGGGGTGGCCTGTCTGGGCTACTTGCACACTGCCAGGCTTGTGATGCTGGGGATCTGGCGTCTTAGCTGGGGTGGGTAGGCAAGGTGCACAGGGGCAGGAGGGGCAGGCTTAGCTTGCTTCTCCTTAGGTGATCCACTTCAGGAGGGGCCCTGTGGCAGCAGCAGGGAGTCAGATCCGCTGCCGGAGGTTTGGCTCCGCAGAAGCGCAGAGTTGGGTGTTTGCGAGGAGCGAGCAAGTTCCCTTGCAGGAACTGGTTCTCTTTGGGATTTTGGCTGGGGATGGGCGGGGAAGATGGCGCTGGTGAGCGCCTTTGTTCCCCACCAAACTGAGCTCTGTCGTCCGTCGGCTCAGCAGCTTTTCTTCCCTTTGTCCTCCAGCCTTCCCGCTTTCTGAGCAGAGCTGTTAACTTATGACCTCCCAGCGGCTAAGTCGCGCTTGCTGTCGGAACACAGTCCGTCAGGCCCCTCCTCTTTTTGCAAGCCAGACTCAGGAGCTCTGCTTGGCCGGCGCGCCGCCCCTCCGCCCCGGCTCCCTCCCGCCAATCCGTGGAGCGCGCACCGCCTCGCCGCCCTTCCTACCCTCTTCCGTGGGCCTCTCGTCTGCGCTTGGCTCCAGAGACTCCGTTCTGCTAATCCTCTGGTGGTTTTCTGGGTTATTTAGGCAGGTGTAGGTGGAATCTAAGTGATCAGCAGGACGCGCGGTGAGCCCAGCGTCCTCCTACGCCGCCATCTTCCCTGGATCCCCCCTATTATAGACATTTTAACAGTATTCTTACAACCCATGAACCTGGAGTACCTTTAAATTTCTTTTTTCATCATCAATTTCTTTCATCAGTGTTTTATAGTTTTAGACTACAGGTCTTTCACCTCTTTGGTTAATTGTATTCCTATGTATCTTATTGTTTTGATGCAATTGCAAATAAGATTGGTTCTTTATTTTTCTGCTGCTTCATTATTAGTATGGAAATTAAAGACATTTCTGTACATTGATATTGTATCCTGTGACTTTACTGAACTCCTTTGTCATGCTTAAGCAGTTTAGTGGTGAAGTTTTTTGGGTTTCCTATATAGATTATTATGTCAACTGCAAATTATGAAAATTTTACTTTTTCCTTGCAGATTTTGATGCCTTTTATTTCTTTTTGTTGTCTGATAGCTGTGGCTAGGACTTCCAGCACTACGTTGAATAAAAGGGGTGAGAGTGGATATCCTTGTCTTTTTCCTAACTTTATTGGGAAAGCTCATGTTTTTCCCCCATTGAGAATGATATGGGTTTTTCATATATGGCCTTTATTATTTTGAAGTATGTTCCCTCCAACCCTACTTTGTTGAGGGCTTTTATCATGAACTGATATTATAGTTTGTCAAATATTTTTTTCTATATGTATTGAAATCACCATATGAGTTTTATATTGTCTATTATTGATGTGATGTAACCCATTGGTTGATTAGCTACCTGAATAATTCCCACACGATTGTGGTGAATGACATTTTAGGGTATTGTTGGGTATGATTTGCCAGTATTTTGTTTAGGGATTTTGCATCTATATTATTCAGGGATGTTGTCCTGGAATTTTCCTTTTTGTGGTGCACTTTTCTGATCTGGTTTTAATATGAGGGTGATAGCCCACAGAATGAATTTGGAAGTATTCCTTCTTCTATTTTTGGAATAGCTTTTGAGTACAGTAGGTATGAACTCTTCTTCAAATGTTTGGTACCATTTGCCTATGAAGCCATCTGGTTCTAGGCTTTTGTGTGTTGGGAGTCTGACTATTGATTCAGTCTTCTTGCCGGTAATTGGTCTGCTCAAATTTTCTCTTTCTTCTGGTTTGGTTTTAGTAAGTTATATGTTCCTAGAAGTTTATCCATTTCTTCTATGTTGTCTAATTTGCTGCCATATTGTCTCTTATAATATTCTCTTATAATTGTATTTCTGTGATGTTGATTGTTATTTCTCTTCTTTCATTGGTGATTTTGTGTATCTGAGCACTTTCTAGTGTGTGTGTGTGTGTGTGTGTGTGTGTGTGTGTGTGATGAGCCTGGCTAAAAGTTTATCAATTTTATTTTATTTTATTTTCCGAAGAACCAGTTCCTGGTTTCATTGATCTGTCTATAGCTTTTTTAGTTTCATATCATTGATTTATTCTTTAGTCTTTAATATTTCCATCTTTCTAGCTCCATTAGGTGTAATGTAGGGTTATTTATTTAAGATTTCTCTTGCTTCTTAAGGTAGGACTATATTGTATAAACTTCCCTCATAGAATTGATTTTGCTATATCCCATAGGTTTATGAAAATTGTGTTTCCATTTAAATTTTTTAATTTAATTTGTTTTTAGGTATTATTTGACATAGTCTTTTCTTTTTAAGATGACCAAGTCGGGGCGCCTGGGTGGCGCAGTCGGTTAAGCGTCCGACTTCAACCAGGTCACGATCTCGCGGTCCGTGAGTTCGAGCCCCGCATCGGGCTCTGGGCTGATGGCTCAGAGCCTGGAGCCTGTTTCTGATTCTGTGTCTCCCTCTCTCTCTGCCCCTCCCCCGTTCATGCTCTGTCTCTCTCTGTCCCAAAAATAAATAAACGTTGAAAAAAAAAATTAAGATGACCAAGTCATTGTTTAATAACAGGATATTTAAAGTCCATGGATTTGTGGTCTTTTCAGATTTTTTTCTTATGGTTGACTTCAAGTTTTATTGTGTTGTGTTTAGAAAAGATGTATGTATGACTTTGATCTTTTTCAGTTGGCTATGGCTTGTTTTATGGCTTAATATGTGATAATTTATAGAGTATTCTCTGTGCACTTGAAAAGAATGGGTATTTTGCTTTTTTAGGATGGAGTATTCTAAATATATCCATTAAACACGTGTGTTCTTGTGTATCACTGAAAGCCCCTCTTTCTTTGTTGATTTTCTGTTTGGATGATGTGTCTATCAATGTACATGGGTTTTAAAGTCCCATACTACTATGGCATTGTTATCAATTGGTTCCTTTAGGTTTCTAAATAACTGTTTTATGTATAAGGGTGCTCTCATGTTGGGTGCATATATAGTTACAATTGCTATATCTTCCTCTTGGACTATCTTATTTTATTATATACATATATATATACTTATAAATTTATACATATATATGTAAATAACTTTAGGGAATCTTTGTCTCTTTACAGTCTTTGTTTTATGTATGTATGTATATTTAAATTCTAGTTTTTTAAATATATAGTGTAATATTGGTTTCAGAAGTAGACTTTAGTGATTTATCAATTGTATATTACACCCAGCACTCAAAATAACAACTGCCCATCTTAATATACATTACCAATTTAGCCCATCCCAAAGCCACCTCCCTCCATCAACCCTCAGTTTGTTCTCTATAGTTGAGACTCATGGTTTGCTTCTCTGTCCGTTTTTTTCCCTTCCCATGTGTTTATTTGTTTTGTTTCTTAAATCACACATATTAGTGAAATCATATGTTATTTGTTTTGCTCTAACTTATTTCACTTAGCATGATACACTCTAGCTCCATCTATGTCATTGCAAATGGAAATATCTTATTATTTTTGATGGTTGAGTAATAAACCATTGCATATATATATATACCACATCTTCTTTATCCATTCATCTATCAGTTGATGAAGATTTGGGCTCTTTCCATAGTTTGGCTATTGTTGGTAATACTGCTATAAACATTGAGGTGCATGTTCCACTTTGAATCGGCATTTTTGTATTCTTTGACTAAATACTTAGTAGTGCAATTGTTGGGTCATAGTCTAGCTCTATTTTTAACTTTCTGAGGAAACTCCACACTGTTTTCCAGAGTGGCTGCACCAGTTTGCATTCCCACCTGAAGTTTAAGAGAGTTCTTTCTCTGCATCTTTTCCAACATCTGTGGCTTTTTGTGTTGTTCATTTTATACATTTTGACAGATATGAGGTGGTATCTCATCATGATTTTGATTTATATTTCCCTGATTATGAGTGTAGTTGAACATGTTTTCATATGTCTGTTAGCCATTTGTATATCTTCTTTGTAAAATATCTGTTCATGTGTTTTGTACATTTCTTAACTGGAATATTTATTTTTTGGTTGTTGAGATTTATAAGTTCTTTGTAGATTTTGTATACTCACATCTTATCAGATAGGTCATTTGCAAATATTTTGTTCCATTCTGAAGGTTCCCATTTCTGAAGTTTTGTTGATTATTTCCTTCACTTTTCAGTAGCTTTTTATCTTCATGAAGTCCAATAGTTCATTTTTGTTTTTGTTTCCCTTACCTCTGGCCATGTGTCTGGTAAGAAGTTTCTATGGCTGACGTCAGTGAGGTTGCTGTCTGTGTTCTTCTCTAGGATTTAGATGTTTTTTTGTCTCACATTTAGGTTTTTCATCCATTTTGAATTTATTTTTGTGTATCGTGTAGGCAAATGTACCAGTTCCATTTTTATGCATGTTTCTGTCCAGTTTTCCCAGCACAATTGCTAAAGAGACAGTCTTTTTTCCATTCGATACCTTTTACTGCTTTATTGAAGTTAATTGACCATACATTTGCAGGTCTATTTCTGGGTTCTGTTCCATTGATCTATGTGTCTGTTTTTGTGCCAGTACCATAGTGTATTGATGACTACAGCTTCGTAATACACTTAAAGTCTAGAATCATGATGCCTGAAGCTTAGCTTTTCTTTTTCATGATTACTTTGAGTATTCAGTGTCTTTTGTGGTTCCCTACAAATTTTAGCATTGTTTGTTAAAGTTCTTTGAAAACTGCTACTGTAATTTTGAAACATTTTGCATTAAATGTGTAGATTGCTTAGTGTAGTATAAACATTTGTTCTTCCAATCCCTAAGTATGGAATGTTTTTCCATTTCTTTGTATCCTCTTCAATTTATTTTATAAATGTTTTACATTTTTCAGAGTACAAGTCTTTTATCTCTTTGATAATGTTTATTCCTAAGTATCTGATGGTTTAGGGTGCATTTTTAAATTGGATTGATTCCTTGATTACTTTTTCTGTTTTTTCATTGTTAGTGTGTACAAGTGCAACAAATTTGTATACATTGATTTTACATTCTTAAACATTATTGAATTCGGGTATCAGTTGTAGTAGTTATTGGTCTTGTCTTTTGGGTTTTCTACATAGTTTATCATGTTGTCTGTGAGTAATTAAAGTTTTATGTCTTCTTTGCCAATTTGGATGCCTTTTGTTTCTTTTTGTTGTCTGATTGCTGAGGCTGAGATTTCTTTTTTAATTTTTTTAACGTTTATTTTTATTTTTGAGACAGAGAGAGACAGAGCATGAACGGGGGAGGGTCAGAGAGAGGGAGACACAGAATCTGAAACAGGCTTCAGACTTTGAGCTATCAACACAGAACCCAACGCCGGGCTCAAACTCACGGACCGTGAGATCATGACCTGAGCCGAAGTCAGCCGCTTAACCAACTGAGCCACCCAGGTGCCCCGTGAGATTTCTAATACTATGTTCAATAACAATGGTGAGAATGGATATCCCTGTCTTGTTTCTGAACATAAAAGAAAAGTTCTCAGATTTTCCCCATTGATGATGATATTAGCTGTGGGTCTTTTGTATATGGCCTTTATGAGGTTGAAGTATGTTCCATCTATGCACACTTTATTGAGGGTTTTTTATCAAGAATGAATGCTGTATTTTGTCAAATGCATTTTCTGCTAGTATTGAGAGGATCATATTGTTCTCATCTTTTCTTTTCTCATATTTTCTTTAATTTTCTTTTATTAATTTATTTTATTATCATGTCGATTGATTTTTGCATGTTGAACACACCCTGAAGCCCTAGAATAAATCCCACTTGGTTGTAGTGAATAGTTCTTTTAATATACTGTTGTGTTTAATTTGCTAGTAACTTCTTGAGAATTTTTGCATCCAGGTTCATCAAGGATATTGGTCTGTTACTCTCTTTTTGTTGGAGTGTTTGTCTGGTTTTGGAACCACGGTAATGCTTACCTCATAGATTGAGTTTGGAAGTTTATCTTCCATTTCTATTTTTTGGAACAGTTACAGAAGAAGAGATATTAATTCTTTAAATGTCTGGTAGAATTGCTTTTGGATGCCATCTTACCCTGTGCTCTTGTTTTTTTGGGAGATCCTTGATTACTGATTCAATTTTTTTTGTTAGCTATGGATCTGTTCAAATTTTCTATTTCATCATGTTTCAGTTTTGGTATTTTATATTTTTCTAGGATATCATTTCTTCCAGATTTTCCATATGTTGGCATCTAATTTTTCATAACATTATCTTAGAATTGTTTGTGTTTTTGTGGTGTTGGCTGTGATCTCTCCTCTTTCATCCTGATTTTATTTATTTGGGTTTTTGTTTTTGTTTTATAAGTCTGGCTAGGAGGTTATAAATTTTATTAATTCTTTCAACAAACTAGCTCTTAGATTTGTCAATGTGTTCTACTGTTTTTTGTTTGTTTCCTTTTATACTATTTATGCTCTAATCTTTATTAATTCTCTTCGTTTCCTGGCTTTAGGATTTAAATTCTGTCCTTTTCTAGCTCCTTTAGATGAAAGGATAATCAGTGTATTTGAGACTTTTCTTGGTACTTGCATAGGGCTGTGCTGCTATATACTTCCCTCTGATGACCACCTTGGCTACATCCCAAAGGCTTTGCAATGTCATGTTTTCATTTTCATTTGCTTCCATGTATTTTTTTTTTAATTTCTTCTCTCTCCATGATCAGGGCTCCCTCCCCTCTGCAGCACCTGCAATATTTTCTCCCCAAAATCAACTCTTCATAGCTCCTACTTTTATGATGTGGCTATTTTTCTTTCTCTAGATATGCAGTTTGATCTCAGTCCTCAGATAGATTTCTTGGGTGTTCAGAATGATTTAATATTTATCTGGCTGGGTTCAAGAGATGAGGAAAGCGTAGGGTCCCACTACGACTCCACCATCTTAATTCCTTATTACAGACTTTATTTAAAAGTTTATTTTGTAAAATATAAGTAATGCTACCCTGGCTTTCTTTTGACATCCATTTGCATGGTAAATATTTCTGCATCCCTTGACTTTCAATCTGCAGGTGTCTTTAGATCTGAAATGGTTCTCTTATAGACAGCATATAGATGGGTCTTTTTTATTCATTGTGTCACCCTGTGTCTTTTGATTGGAGAGTTGAGTTCATTTACATTGAAAGTAATTATTGGTAGATATATGTTTATTGTCATTTTATTGCTTGTTTTGTGGTTGTTTTTTGTAATTATTCTCTGATCTTTTTTTTTCTCTTTCTTTCACAGTTTGCTTATTTTCTATCATAAAATATTTGGGTCCTTTACTCTTTTTTTTGCATATCTATTTGTTGTTGGTTTTTTTTTATTTTTGGTTACCATTTGGTTTATATATAACACCTTCTGCATATAGTAGCCTATATTAAAGCTGATGTTTGCTTATTTTGAACTCATTTTTTACTCCTTTCCCCTCCACATTTCATATATTTGATACTATTTTTGACATCCATTTATTTTGTCCTTCCTATTTTTTTTATTCTTACTTATAGTTTTTATTCTCCACTCACAGAGTAACTCTTAACATTTCTTGTAGGAGTGGTTTAGTCGTCATGAATTTTGTTTGCCTGGGAAACTTTTTATGTCTCCTTCCATTCTGAACAAAGGATAGGCTTTCTACGTAAAATATTCTTAGCTGCAGATTTTTCCCACTCAGTACGTTCAATACATCCTATCACTCCCTACTGGCCTGCAAAAAAATCTGCTGAGAAATCAGCTGATAGCCTTACGGAGTTTTCTTTGTATGTAACTGTCTTCTTTTCTCTTGCAAACTTAAAAATTCTTTATAAATACTGTTTTACACATTTTAATTACTATGTGTCTTGTTGTGGACCTCCTTGGTTTGAATCTGTTGGTGGATCTCTGTATCCTGTATGTGCATATCTGTTTACCTTCCCAGATTCAGGATGTTTTCAGCTATTATTTCTTCACATACATTTTCTTCTCCTTTTCTCTCTCCTTTGTGATCTTTACAATTTGAATTTTGTTACACTTTATGGAGTCACTGAGTTCTCTAAGTTCATTATCATTATGCACTATTTGTCTCTTACCTGTTCAGCATGATTGCTTTCCTATTACTCTATCCTCCATTTCACTGATACAGTCTTCTGCTTCCTGTAACCTGCTATTTATTACATCTGTTGTATTTTTACTTTATTTATTGAGTTCTTTGTCTCTGGTATGTTATTTTTTATCACTTTTTCAAGTGTCTCACTGATGTCATCCACCTTTTTCTGAAGTCCAGTGTGTCTCTTTATGATCATAACTTTAAATTCTGGGTCACGCATATAACTTACTTCTCTTTCACTTAGATCTCTTACTGTGATTTTGTCCTGTTCTTTTATTTGGAACTTATTTCTCTGTCTCCTCATTTTATCTACCTTTCTTTGTCTGTTTCTGTTTGTTAGTGAAGTCAGCTATGTCTTCTGCTCTTGACAGCTGTGGCTTTATGAAGACGAGGTTCTATATTGCCCTGCAGTGCAGCGTTCCCCATTCACCAGAACATGGCACTTCAGGGGAATCTCCTATGTATATTGCTTGCATCCTGCTATGGTGTGTGAATCATTTTTCCTTTAGGTCCAGACTATTACACTGACTCTTTGCCTCTTTTGTGCTGTGCTTACAGTCTGTGATGTTTGTGAGATCCAGACAGGCTGGCTCTGTGGGGCCATGACAGCATAAGGGCTTGGTTTGGGGGTGGGCCCACAGCGGTAGAAAATTTTCACTGAGCCTAGGACAGATCCCCACAGCTGGATGACTACCAGGGGCACAGTGCATGGTGGTGCTGGTGGCAGCTTGAGGTGTGTGATGTCTCTGTGATTGGCAACTGGGCAGGGCTCAGATATGACATTATTAGAATTTGCACTGAGCCACTAGTCCTAGGCAAATCTCCCAAAGCTTGGCCACAGGCATGTGTTGCACAGAGGCAGCAGCTGGGCAAGGTGTGTGTAGCTTTAGCAAAAATTGCACTGAGCTCTGGGCTGAGTCTAGGAAGCTTGGAGTGGGCCAGTCCTCATTAGAACTTGTGGGTGGGTCACAGTGTTAGCAACATAGGTAGCAAGTGTCTGTGCAGGGCTGCCTTCTGCAGATGGTCCTGTGTTTGTGCTGGGAAGTGGGGGAGGAAAATGGTGTCCCCCAGCTCCTTTCTTCCTGGAGAAATCCCCCAGAATGTTCTGAAATCAGTATAAACAGATATCCCTCCCACTGTGTAAGTTTTCACTTCTATGTTGCCTCTTCTTGGGCTGTTGTTTCTTTAAGGGTGGAGACCCAGCTATTAAGTCACCCACCCAACTCAGTGTTGAGTCAACTACTAGTAAAGCTCCTGGATGCAAGTCCCACTGGTTATACAAACTCAGATAATTCAGACCCTCTGGTTTTTAAGGTCAAATGTTATGGGGATTTGTTTCCCCCCCGTGTGAGCTCCCTTGTGCTTTCCCCTCTCTTTGGCCACAGCTCCGTCCCTCCTGTGGACAGCTTCAGACCAAGGTTTCTGTCCTCCCTAGACTCTCTGATGAGGCTTCTTCTCTACATTTAGAGGGGGTGTCTGTTCTGACACTCTTTGGATTGCTTTCCCATTTATTGACTTGGATATGAGTGATATCTAGTTGTAAATGTGGATAAGGTGAGCTTAGGGTCCTCCTACTTTGTCATCTTCTCAGCACTCCCCACCCCGTCAATAAAATTGTTATTTGAACTAGTTTCTTCTTTAAACCTGAGAGAACTCTGAATCTATTATTAAGTATATACAGTAGTTAGTGGATGTAAGTAACCATTTTCATGGGTACTTCTTCACTTTTTTAAAGTTTTTATTTAAATTCCAGTTAATTATCATATAGTGTAGTATTAGTTTCAGGTGTGCAATATAGTGATTCAACACTTATATACAACACTTGGTGATCATCACAAGAAGTGCACTCCTTAATACCCATCGCCTATTTAATCCTTACCCACTTGTCTTCTGTTAACCATCAGTAATTTTTTTTATAGATAAGAGTCTGTTTCTTGGTTTCCCTCTCTGTCTCTCTCTGTCTCTCTCTCTCTCATTTCCCTTTGCTTATTTGTTTTGTTAAATTCCACAAATAAGTGGATGTCCACTTTCACCACTGTTATTTAGCATACTACTAGAAATCCTCTTCACTTTTTTTTAAAATCATTCAGCTGGACCTTGCTAGCTTTCATGATGATTTTAGCTATTATATAATTTTCAATTATTTTGCTTATTATTCATATATTTAATTTATAAGATAAAGAACATTAGTAGTGAATCAGAATAAAAAATTGATAATCCATGTAATTCAACATGACCTTCATCAGATACAAAAATACATTTATCTCATCAAAATCATACATGAAGCATAAATGTATCTTTAGCAATTTAAAATCAACACCACAAAAGTAAAAGTATATTGAAAACTAAAATTATATCCCTTCTCATTATTTTATTAAATTGAAATAGAAGTGACTCCCACCATAACACAATAGCTACCAAGCTAAAAACCTACACTTGTAATCTTATAATCTTGTAATTTGGAAATAAAAAATTTGATTCTAAAAAATAATAGATTTCCTTAAGATGTCAGATACATAACCATTAAACATCAAATCATAAAACAATTTTATCTATTAACTCTGTGCATAGCATAGAGTTAATTTTCTGTCTGTTTGATAAGTTACATTAATTTCCAAAAACAAACATGAGTTTATTTTTCAAGAAATCACATTCATACTTACAGAATTAATGCAAATTAAAACAGAGGACATGGTGAATACTGTGAATTAGCTTGTTCATTTTCATTCCAACCTTCTCCTAATTTATTTCCTTTGCTACACTGCAGAGAGTGGAAAGCTAAAAATTACATTTTCCATACTCCTTACAACACAGATGTTATTTCATTCTCCTAATCAGATGCATTCACACGAAGTAAAATTTGAAAGTGAATTTACTAGACAAAAAGATGCAAGCTTTAAGGCATCCATCTGGCTAATGAAATTTGTACGATGAGCCCTTAGTCATCAACTTCCTTATTTAGCAGCAGTGGCATCCTAAATGATATAGAAGTTTATGTCTATCTCATGCAAAAGAAGACTAAAAGTAAGCACCTCAAGGATACGTTGGCTTCACACCAGCTCCTTCTAGCTTACTGCTCTCCCATTATTATCAGGTAGCTTCCACTTCATGATGCAAAAGGTTTATTATCACATCTAAATTCAGCCAGCAGGAATGAGTCAGAGGCAAAGAAAAGGCATGATTCTTTCCTTTAAAAACACTTAGTTATAAGGCCACACTTAGCCCAAGGGAGGCCGAGAGATGTAGTATTTAATCTGAGAAACCATGTGTCCAGCTAAAAACTAGTTTCCATTTCAAAAGAAGAGACAGGAGACAATTTTCCATCGTTGTCATAAGTCCTTGTTAAATGGAAATAGGTGAAACTTCTTTTTAAATGTATCATAGTTTAAAAGTATATTTGGGGGCACCTATATTACACAGGTAAGGACTCAGTTTCAGCTCAGGTCATGATCTTATGGTTCATAGGATTGAGCTCTGTGTCAGTCTATTCACTGACAGTACAGAACCTGCTTGGGATTCTCTCTCTCCTCTCTTGCTGCCCCTTCTCTCGCTCTCTCTCCCTCTCTCAAAATAAATAGACATTAAAAAATAAAAGTATATTTTAATGAATACTTTAATAAAATGTTTGGACTAAATTAACCTGAACATACTTTCTTCATCATATACCAAACCAAACTTTTAAAAATTAATTTTTTACTTTTTACTTTAGTTACTTTAAAAGTAACTTTAGTTACTTAAGTAATGGGGTGCCTGGGTAACTCAGCCGGTTGGGCAGCTGATTTCAGCTCAGGTCATGATCTCACAGTTCGTGAGATCGGGCCCCGTGTCTAGCTCTGTGCTGACAGCTCAGAGACTGGAACCTGCTTTGGATTCTTTTGCCCCTCCCGTGCTCACAGTCTGTCTCTCCATCTCTCTCAAAAATAAATAAACATTAAATTAAAAAAAAACTTAAGTAATTACTTAATTCCTAATTGCTTCTCAAAATTTTGTACACTTTGACAGAAATTCTTGACTCCAAAAGGATTAAGAAACACAGATTTCAAGAACTCCTAGTATTCAGATTCATAAAACCTGATTCCAACACTTGACACATGCATACATTTTGCATTACTTTTACCAAGTAATTTAACTTCACTAAGCCTAATTTTCTTTTTATGTACCATAAGGATAATTAATTATGTGACCATCACTGCAAATATTTATTTATTTATTTATTTATTTATTTATTTATTTATTTATTTAAATTATGAATGTTATTTTCCAAAGCACATAATATACTGTACAAATAAGACTGTTATTAAATAACAGAGTTGCTGTTAAATGTCAAATAAAAATAAAGAAAACCAGTTAAATATGAATTTCAGATGAATACTTAATAATGTTTTTATATAAGTATGTGTCATGCAAATACTCTGTTTGGCAACCCTAGTTTTTTTTTTTTTTTTTAATTTTTTTTTTAACGTTTATTTATTTTTGAGACAGACAGAGACAGAGCATGAACGGGGGAGGGTCAGAGGAAGAGGGAGACACAGAATCCGAAACAGGCTCCAGGCTCCGAGCTGTCAGCACAGAGCCCGACGCGGGGCTCAAACTCATGGACCGCGAGATCATGACCTGAGCCGAAGTCCGCCGCTCAACCGACTGAGCCACCCAGGCGCCCCGGCAACCCTAGTTTTTTTTTAAAATGAATTAAGGAGGCTGACCAATAATAACACTAACTTTATACTTTTATATTTTATACTTATAAGGCATTTTAAGATCCACTATTTTATTCTCAGAACAAACTTGTGAGGACAATAATGAAGATATATAAATAATACACACCTACCTCCCTTTGAATAAAAAGCAAGAACTGAGGCTCAGAAATATCAGGAACTGATGATAAAAAATCAGACAGTTTAGGAGAGGAATGAAATCAGGAGCCCCTTCCTCATCACATTGTCTCTTAGAGCTTCTTCACCAATAAGTTTATTTAACTGGTATTGTTGTCATCTTGGTAATCTTTCTCATAATTCATTTATTATTGCCTCTGATAGATCAATCATGGAACTGAGACGGGAGGTATGTCTTAGGCTATTGTGAAAAGGAATTTTCCTCTGCTTCCTTATTAGTGTCTGACTTTGAGATGTTGGATTTTTACATTTGATAGTGGTATAGTCTATCTAAATGAGTAAACAAATTTTCTTCTGTAAATGGTTAGATGGTAAATATCTATGCAGGCAAAATAAGGTCTCTGTCACATGTTTACCCTTGCTTTTTATTTATAATCTAAAAATTTTAAATAGCATTATCAGCTCTCAGTCATACAAAAACAGGCTGAAGTGTACTGGGGGTAGGGCAAATGGGGAATGACTGCTAATGGGTACAGGTTTCTTTTTGGGAGGTTGAATCTGTTCTAAAATTGTGATGGTTGCACAAATCTGTGAATTTAACAAAACTCATTGAACTGCACACTTCGGCTGCATGAATTATATGGTATATGAATTATACATCAGTAAATAGTTATAAAAATAACCTTAAGGAAGTGGAGGAAAAAGCTGAGGACAGGATTTGGCCTGAGGCAATAGTTTGCCAACTCCTAGAGGATAGAGTTGCCAAAATGGAGCTCCCTAACACTAGAAGCAGGAACAAATGGAGATATGTTAAAAATGAAAAATCTCAGTCTTACCCCAGCTCTACAAAGTCAGAAACTCTAGGTGTGGGGACCAGCAAACTGTGTTTAAGAAGTCCTCCAAACACTTCTGATGCATCCAAACGGTTGAGAACCACTGTTTAAGATAATTTGTAGTGTAGGATTCCTTCACCATTGATGACAGAGAATCAATATTAAAACTGTGAGAAGAATATTGAGGGAAGATAGTAAGGTTTCCAATAAGAGAATATTAGAAATCCACCAGATACAAAAAAAATAAAATAAAAACAAAAACATATATATATATATATATATATAGAGAGAGAGAGAGAGAGAGAGAGAGAGAGAGAGACAAAGTTTTTGTCCTTGTGAAGCTCATAGTGGGGATAAAACAGACATATAAAAAATTTAACATAAGGCAGAATATATGTTGTTAATCCATGGGTGGTTTCAGAGGAAACTAAATCCCATCAGGATAGGACTCATAGTGACAGGTATATTGAAGGATGAATATCCTGCTTTCACAAGCAGGAAAGATGTGTTAATTTGCAGGCTTGCAAACCCTTTCTAAAAAAGCTGTACCTCTTTTCTCCTCTTGGTAATGGAATCCAGAGAAAATTAACAGAATTACATGTCCAGCAAAATCTGCTATGATATTTGCCTTTTATTCTAAGCATATTCATAATCTCTCTGGTAAAGAAATTGACATATAAGTGCCAAAATAATAAAACCCTTATTTCTTTTCCATTGAAAACATCTTTAAATGAATCGTAAATTATAGCGTTTAGCACTGCCTCTGTGTGAGTGTGTGTGTGCGTGTGGAGTTTAGGAGAGGAATGAAATCAGGAGCTCCTGTGTGTGTGTGTGTGTGTGTGTGTTTGTGTGTGTGCGTGTGTCTGTGCATGCAAGTATAAATGCAAGACCTTTCCACTCACTTGTAAACCCAAGTTCCAACCAGTCTAGATATTGATCTGGTCAGCCCTCTTGTTTTTACCTATCTTTTGTTGCAAATTCATCTTGTTTTCCCAAGTTAGTTCTGCAGTTAGTTAAACCACTTCCTATTACCCTCTTTTTGGTACATTCTACCTCCTGTTCCAGAGGAATTTTGGCACTACTTTGGGCCAACTACTGTTGGCCCAGTATGATGAACTTAACTTCATCTCAACTTTCTATCTCTTAGCATAACAGAAGCTAAAATTTCTAGTACATTTTACCATGTTCTGACCCCCAAAACCAGAGATATTTTTAAAAATGACCCTGTATTTTACAGTGATGTTATTTTTAATCTACAAATGCAGTACTTTGAAATTTTTTTCATCAGTATTTTATTTTAAATTCTTGGAGATGTACTCCTCTTGTACCTGTGAACATTGTAAAAATAATAACTTCTCTTAGTTGAATGAGAAACTAAAATTTTGTTATGGACTTAAAAAAAAAACTACTAAATAGGAAAAAAATGCATACATGAATTCAGTAACTTTTTTTTTTAACTCAGGTACTTTTTAATAAATAGATGTATAATTCCAAAATTATATTCCTTTCCTGAATTTTAAAATTTTTGATACAGCAACTCCAAAAACTGGTTTTCTGTCCATAAGCTAGTGGGTAATAATGAAAGAATTTATTATTTTCACACATAATATATTTGAAATGCCATAATTTAAAATTAACACTTATCTAGGCTCATTGTACAACGGCATTCTTTGAGATCTCAGAGTGTAATAGCTTAGTAATGCAAACCAAAAATGTTAGTAAATTTCATTTAAAATGACTTTAAGTATAGGCGGTGAGACATGAAAAGTAAGATATGGAACCATATATACAGTATAACCATACATAAAGTTTAAATAAATAATAACAGTCATTACTTTTGGTAAACTAATGTGACTTTATTTTCTTATGTATTCTTTTTTGTATTTTATGATAAAATGTTATTAAAGATACTTATCGATTGACAGGATCATATGGTTCTTCTCTTTTCTTTTATTAATGTGATGTATCACGTTGATTGATTTGCGAATGTTGAACCAGCCCTGCATCCCAGGAATGAATCCCACTTGATCATGGTGAATCATTCTTTTTATATGCTGTTGAATTCGATTTGCTAGTATCTTATTGAGAATTTTTGCATCCATATTCATCAGATATATTGGCTTGTAGTTCTCTTTTTTTACTGGGTCTCTGTCTGGTTTAGCAATCAAAGTAATGCTGGCTTCATAGAATGAGTCTGGAAGTTTTCCTTCCCTTTCTATTTCTTGGAACAGCTTGAGAAGGAAAGGTATTATCTCTGCTTTAAACGTCTGGTAGAACTCCCCTGGGAAGCCATCTGGTCCTGGACTCTTATTTGTTGGGAGATTTTTGATAACTGATTCAATTTCTTCACTGGTTATGGGTCTGCTCAAGCTTTCTATTTCCTCCTGATTGAGTTTTGGAAGCGTGTGGGTGTTTAGGAATTTGTCCATTTCTTCCAGGTTGTCCAATTTGTTGGCATATAATTTTTCATAGTATTCCCTGATAATTGTTTCTTTCTCTGACGGATTGGTTGTGGTAATTCCATTTTCATTCATGATTTTATCGATTTGGGTCCTCTCCCTTTTCTTTTGAGAAGCCTGGCTAGAGGTTTGTCAATTTTGTTTAGTTTTTCAAAAAACCAACTCTTGGTTTCGTTGATCTGCTCTACAGTTTTTTTAGATTCTATATTTTTATTTCTGCTCTGATCTTTATTATTTCTCTTCTTCTGCTGGGTTTAGGCTGCCTTTGCTGTTCTGCTTCTATTTCCTTTAGGTGTGCTGTTAGATTTTGTATTTGGGATTTTTCTTGCTTCTTGAGATAGGCCTGGATTGCAATGTATTTTCCTCTCAGGACTGCCTTCGCTGCATCCCAAAGCGTCTGGATTGTTGTATTTTCATTTTCATTTCTTTCATATATTTTTTTAAATTTCTTCTCTAATGGCCTGGGTGACCCATTCATTCTTTAGTAGGGTGTTCTTTAACCTCCATGCTGTTGGAGGTTTTCCAGACTTTTTCCTGTGGTTGATTTCAAGCTTAAAAGCATTGTGGTCTGAAAGTATGGATGGTATAATTCCAATTCTTGTAAACTTATGAAGGACTGTTTTGTGACTCACTATGTGGTCTATCTTGGAGAATGTTCCATGTGCACTCGATAAGAAAGTATTTTCTGTTCCTTTGGGATGCAGAGTTCTAAATATATCTGTCAAGTCCATGTGATCCAATGAATCATTCAGGGCCCTTGTTTCTTTATTAACTGTGTGTCTAGATGATCTATCCATTTCTGTAAGTGGAGTGTTAACGTCTCCTGCAATTACCACATTATTTATTTATTTATTTATTTATTTAAAATATTTTGGAAAGCAGTGTGGAGGTTCCTCAGAAAATTAAAAATAGACCTACCCTATGACCCAGCAATAGCACTGCTAGGAATTTATCCAAGGGACACAGGAGTACTGATGCATAGGGGCACTTGTACCCCAATGTTCATAGCAGCACTCTCAACAATAGCCAAATTATGGAAAGAGCCTAAATGTCCATCAACTGATGAATGGATAAAGAAATTGTGGTTTATATACACAATGGAGTACTATGTGGCAATGAGAAAGAATGAAATATGGCCCTTTGTAGCAACATGGATGGAACTGGAGAGTGTGATGCTAAGTGAAATAAGCCATACAGAGAAAGAGAGATACCATGTGGTTTCACTCTTATGTGGAACCCGAGAAACTTAACAGAAACTCATGGGGGAGGGGAAGAAAAAAAAAAAAAAGAGGTTAGAGTGGAAGAAAGCCAAAGCATAAGAGACTGTTAAAAACTGAGAACAAACTGAGGGTTGATGAGGGGGTGGGAGGGAGGGGAGGGTGGGTGAT
>NW_024420361.1:1947569-1965034 GCF_014898765.1 Herpailurus yagouaroundi
CATCAACCCTCAGTTTGTTCTCAGTTTTTAACAGTCTCTTATGCTTTGGCTTTCTTCCACTCTAACCTCTTTTTTTTTTTTTTCTTCCCCTCCCCCATGAGTTTCTGTTAAGTTTCTCGGGTTCCACATAAGAGTGAAACCACATGGTATCTCTCTTTCTCTGTATGGCTTATTTCACTTAGCATCACACTCTCCAGTTCCATCCATGTTGCTACAAAGGGCCATATTTCATTCTTTCTCATTGCCACGTAGTACTCCATTGTGTATATAAACCACAATTTCTTTATCCATTCATCAGTTGATGGACATTTAGGCTCTTTCCATAATTTGGCTATTGTTGAGAGTGCTGCTATCAACATCGGGGTACAAGTGCCCCTATGCATCGTACTCCTGTATCCCTTGGGTAAATTCCTAGCAGTGCTATTTCTGGGTCATAAGGTAGGTCTATTTTTAATTTTCTGAGGAACCTCCACACTGCTTTCCAGAGCGGCTGCACCAATTTGCATTCCCACCAACAGTGCAAGAGGGTTCCCATTTCTCCACATCCTCTCCAGCATCTATAGTCTCCTGATTTGTTCATTTTGGCCACTCTGACTGGCGTGAGGTGATATCTGAGTGTGGTTTTGATTTGTATTTCCCTGATGAGGAGTGACGTTGAGCATCTTTTCATGTGGTGTTGGCCATCTGGATGTCTTCTTTACAGAAGTGTCTATGCATGTTTTCTGCCCATTTCTTCACTGGGTTATTTGCTTTTCGGGTGTGGAGTTTGGTGGGCTCTTTATAGATTTTGGATACTAGCCCTTTGTCTGATATGTCATTTGCAAATATCTTTTCCCATTCCGTTGGTTGCCTTTTAGTTTTGTTGGTTGTTTCCTTTGCTGTGCAGAAGCTTTTTATCTTCATAAGTTCCCAGTAGTTCATTGTTGCTTTTAATTCCCTTGCCTTTGGAGATGTGTCAAGTAAGAAATTGCTACAGCTGAGGTCAGAGAGGTCTTTTCCTGCTTTCTCCTCTAGGGTTTTGATGCTTTCCTGTCTCACATTCAGGTCCTTTATCCATTTTGAGTTTATTTTTGTGAATGGTGTGAGAAAGTGGCCTAGTTTCAATCTTCTGCATGTTGCTGTCCAGTTTTCCCAGCACCATTGTTAAAGAGACCGTGTTTTTTCCATTGGCTGTCCTTTCCTGCTTTGTCAAAGATGAGTTGGCCATACCTTTGTGGGTCTAGTTCTGGGGTTTCTATTCCATTCCATTGGTCTATGTGTCTGTTTTTGTGCCAAGACCATGCTGTCTTGATGATGACAGCTTTGGAGTAGAGGCTAAAGTCTGGGATTGTGATGCCTCCTGCTTTGGTCTTCTTCTTTAAAATTACTTTGGCTATTCGGGGCCTTTTGTGGTTCCATATGAATTTTAGGATTGCTTGTTCTAGTTTCGAGAAGAATGCTGGTGCAATTTGGATTGGGATTGCATTGAATGTGTAGATAGCTTTCGGTAGTATTGACATTTTGACAATATTTATTCTTCCAATCCATGAGCACGGAATGTTTTTCTATTTCTTTATATCTTCTTCAGTTTCCTTCATAAGCTTTCTATAGTTTTCATCATACATATCTTGTACATCTTTGGTTAGATTTATTCCTAGGTATTTTATGCTTCTTGGTGCAATTGTGAATGGGATCAGTTTCTTTATTTGTCTTTCTGTTGCTTCATTATTAGTGTATAAGAATTAGTGTATAATCAGTTACATTTCTGATTCTGATTTCTGTACATTGATTTTGTACCCTGCAACTTTGCTAAATTCATTTATCAGTTCTAGCAGACTTCTGGTGGAGTCTATCAGATTTTCCATGTATAATATCATGTCATCTGCAAAAAGTGAAAGCTTGTCTTCACCTTTGCCAATTTTGATGCCTTTGATTTCCTTTTGTTGTCTGATTGCTGATGCTAACACTTCCAACACTATGTTAAACAACAGCGGTGAGAGTGGACATCCCTGTCGTGTTCCTGATCTCAGGGAAAAAGCTCTCAGTTTTTCCCCATTGAGGATGATGTTAGCTGTGGGCTTTTCATAAATGGCTTTTATGATCTTTAAGTATGTTCCTTCTATCCCGACTTTCTTGAGGGTTTTTATTAAGAAAGGGTGCGGAATTTTGTCAAAGGCCTTCTATGCATCAATTTACAGGATCATATGGTTCTTATCTTTTCTTTTACTAATGTGATGTATCATATTGTTTGACTTGCGAATGTTGAACCAGCCCTGCATCCCAGGAATGAATCCGACTTGATCCTTGTGAACAATTCTTTTTATATGCTGTTGAATTCGATTGGCTAGTATTTTATTGAGAATTTTTGCATCCATATTCATCAGGGATACTGGCCTGTAGTTCTCTTTTTTTACTGGGTCTCTGTCTGGTTTAGGAATCAAAGTACTACTGACTTCATAGAATGAGTCTGGAAGTTTTCCTTCCTTTTTGAGTTTTTGGAATATCTTGAGAAGGATAGGTATTATCTCTGCTTTAAATGTCTGGTAGAATTCCCCAGGGAAGCCATCTGGTCTTGGACTCTTATTTGTTGGGAGATTTTTGATAACTGATTCAATTTCTTAGCTGGATATGTGTCTGTTCGAGCTTTCTATTTCTTCCTGATTGAGTTTTGGAAGTGTGTGGGTGTTCAGGAATTTGTCCATTTCTTCCAGGTTGTCCAATTTGTTGCCATATAATTTTTCATAGTATTCCCTGATAATTGCTTGTATTTCTGAGGGATTGATTGTAATAATTCCATTTTAAGTCATGATTTTATCTATTTGGGTCATCTCCCTTTTCTTTTTGAGAAGCCTGGCTAGAGGTTTGTCAATTTTGTTCATTTTTTCAAATAACCAACTCTTGGTTTTGTTGATCTGCTCTACCGTTTTTTTAGATTCTATATTGTTTATTTCTGCTCTGATCTTTATTATTTCTCTTCTTCTGCTGGATTTAGACTGTCTTTGCTGTTCTGCTTCTATTTCCTTTAGGTGTGCTGTTAGATTTTGTATTTGGGATTTTTCTTGTATTTTGAGATAGGCCTGGATTGCAATGTATTTTCCTCTCAGGACTGCCTTTGCCCCATCCCAAAGCATTTGGATTGTTTTATTTTCATTTTCATTTGTTTCCATATATTTTTTAAATTTCTTCTCTAATTGGCTGGTTGACCCATTTCTTCTTCAGTAGGGTGTTCTTTAACCTCCATGCTTTTGGGGGGTTCCAGACTTTTTCCTGTGGTTGATTTCAAGCTTCATCGCATTGTGGTCTGAAAGTATGCATGGTATGATTTCAGTTCTTGTATACTTATGAAGGGCTGTTTTGTGACTCAGTATGTGGTCTATATTGGAGAAGGTTCCATATGCACTTGAGGAGAAAGTATATTCTGTTGCTTTGGGATGCGGAGTTCTAAATATATCTGTCAGGTCCATCTGATCCAATGTATCCTTCAGGGCCCTTGTTTCTTTATTGATGGTGTGTCTAGATGATCTATCCATTGCGGTTAGTGGAGTGTTAAAGTCCCCTGCAATTACCACATTCTTATCAATATGTTTCCTTATGTTTGTAAGTAATTTTTTGTATATTTGGGGGCTCCTGTATTCGGCGCATAGACATTTATAACTGTTAGCTCTTCTTGATGGATAGACCCTTTGATTATTCTATAATGCCCTTCTTCATCTTGTTACCACCCTTAATTTAAAGTCTAGTTTTCTAATATAAGTATGGCTACTCCAGCTTTCTTTGCCTTCCAGTGGCTTAAAAAATAGTTCTCCATCCCCTCACTCTCAATCTGAACGTGGCTTGAGGTCGAAAATGAGTCTCTTGTGGACAGCAAATAGATTGGTCTTGGTGTTTTTATCCATTCTGATACCCTATGTCTTTTTGTTGGCACATTTAGTCCATTTACATTCAGTGTTATTCTAGAAAGATATGGGTTTAGAGTCGTTGTGATGTCCATAGTTTTCATGCTTGTAGCAATGTCTCTGGTACTTTGTCTCACAGGATACCCCTTAGGATCTCTTCTAGGGCTGGTTTAGTGGTGATTAATTCCTTCAGTTTTTGTTTGTTTGGGAAGACCTTTATCTCTCCCTCTATTCTAAATGACAGACTTGCTGGATAAGGATTCTCCTCTGCACATTTTCTCTGTTTATCACATTGAAGATCTCCTGCCATTCCTTTCTGGCCTGCCAAGTTTCAGTAGAGAGATCAGTCACGAGTCTTATCAGTCTCCCTTTATATGTTAGAGCTTGTTTATCTCTAGGTGCTTTCAGAATTTTCTCTTCTTCCTTGTATTTTGCCAGTTTCACTATGATATGTCGTTCAGAAAATCAATTCAAGTTACATCTGAAGGGAGTTCTCTGTGCCTCTTGGATTTCAATGCCTTTTTCCTTCCCCAGATCAGGGAAGTTCTCAGCTATGATTTCTTCAGGTACACCTTCAGCACCTTTCCCTCTCTCTTCCTCCTCTGGAATACCAATTATTCATAGATTATTTCTCTTTAGTGCATCACTTAGTTCTCTAATTTTCCCCTCATACTCCTGGATTTTTTTATATCTCTTTTTCTCAGCTTCTTCTTTTTCCATAATTTTATCTTCTAGTTCACCTATTCTGTCCTTTGTCTCTTCAATCCGAGCCGTAGTTGTCTCCATTTTATTTTGCAACTCATTGATAGCCTTTTTTAACTCCTCCTGGCTGTTCCTTAGTCCCTTGATCTCTGTAGCAAGAGATTCTCTGCTGTCCTTTATACTGTTTTCAAGCCCAGCGATTAATTTTATGACTATTATTCTTAATTCACTTTCTGTTATATTGTTTAAATTATTTTTGATCAGTTTGTTATCTGTTGTTATTTCCTGGACGTTTTTCTGAGGGGAATTCTTCCATTTCGTCCTTTTGGATAGTCTCTGGAGTGATTCGGACCTGCAGGGCACTTTCCCTGTGCTGTGGTGTATAACTGGAGGTGGTGGGCGGAGCCGCAGTCAGACATGATGTCTGCCCCCAGCCCACCGCTGGGGCCACAGTCAGACTGGTGTGTGCCTTCTCTTCCCTCTGCTAGGGGCCAGATTCACTGTGGGGTGGCATGGCCCGTCTGGGCTACTTGCACACTGCCAGGCTTGTGGTGCTAGGGATCTGGCTTATTAGCTTGGGTGGATCGGCAGGGTGCACAGGGGCAGGAGGGGCAGGCTTACCTCGCTTTTCTTTTGGAGATCCGCTTCAGGAGGGGCCCTGCATCACTGGGAGGGAGTCAGACCCACCAGAGTGATGGATACGCAGAAGTACAGCGTTGGGTGTTTGCACGGTGCAAGCAAGTTCCCTGGTAGGAACTGGGTCCCTTTGGGATTTTGGCTGGGGGATGGGCGAGGGAGATGGCACTGGCGAATGCCTTTGTTCCCTGCCAAGCTGAGCTCTGTTCCCCGTTGTTCAACAACTCTCCCTCCCATTGTCCTCCAGCCCTCCCATTCTCTGAGCAGAGCTGTTAGCTTATAACCTTCCAGATGTCATGTCCCTCTTACTGTCAGAGCACACTCCGCCGGGCCCCTCCACTTTTGCAAGCCAGACTCAGGGGCTCTGCTTTGCCGGTGGGCTGCCCCTCCGCCCCAGCCCCCTCCCACCAGTCCCTGTAGTGCGCACCGCCCCGCTGCCCTTCCTACCCTCTTCCGTGGGCCTCTTGTCTGCACTTGGCTCTGGAGACTTTGTTCTGCTAGTCTTCTGGTGTTTTCTGGGTTATTTAGTCAGGTGTAGGTGGAATTAAGTGATCAGCAGGACCCTCGGTGAGCCCAGCATCCTCCTACGATGCCATCTTCCCTGGATAGTCTGAACTATCCTGAGGAAATCTTTGCAGACCCAGAAATATAGTACTGACAGAGTACATCATTATGTTTTTTTTTTCCCTCTAGATTATCAGCCTTTGAAGAGCAAAGGCTGTATCTCTCCTCTGCCTATTATCCTTAATGCCTAAAACACTGTTTAGTATTTAATAGACATTCAATATGTGTCTTCTGGATGAATGAGTATTGACAGCATCAAAAATGGAAGTACAGGAAGCAGAAGATGGGTATGAGAGAATTGTATGCTATAAATATTAAGGGAAACCTCCAAACCTATATATATGTAAGAGAAAGATTAAAAGCAAGATTTGGTAAAATATTGTGTCCTGTGTGGTGTCAAGATTAATAACTAATTGTCCACTCCCCTGTTGAGGGTAAGACCTGTTATGAGATTGTATCCCCCATCATTTTAAATTTCTATAGAATCAGAGGAGAAAATTACATTGATTAGCCTTTGTAGACGGAAAATTTTTAAAGAATTTACAGAAGTATAAACCTAGTAAAGTAAAACTTGCCATTATTTTACAGATTTTTGCTCAAAAATATTCTGAAGTATGCCCCAGTATCTTCTTCAAGTGCTCCTTATAAATATTTTGAATTTTCTGTCTCCTTATTAGAACTTTTAACAGAACAAATGTGGTTTCTGGGGAGCAGGGGATTAGAATACACAACTCATTAAAGGGCATTAAAAGTAAAGCAAAATCTATCCTTTGAAAAATGGCAAAATACAGATTTCTACTGTTAAAATAGGTATGCAAGTGATGCATCCTATTTTTACTCTTTCATGTTATAAAATATTTAAAACCAAAGCACAAAATGCAAAAGTATGTATCTGTTTACAAAATATATTGTACAAATATTTTTCTGAATGCTGAAGTAAAATGGTATTACCTGTCATTACTTTTAAAACATTGTGTGTGTGTGTGTGTGTGCATTTATTGTCTAAATATACACTTCCAAACTGTTTGCATGTTGGCACATATTTGTTTTAAGGATAGCCTTATGCACATCTTACATTCTAAAAGATAATGACATGGAAAATAGGTAAAATTGTAATTTAAATAGCACTGCTATCTGTTGTCAATCCAAAGGTGAGATATGCAGCTTTCAATAGATTTGTAATTTTAAGTATCAAGATATTTCAATAGATGTTTACAATGGTAAATAATTAAATACATATTCTACACAGGTATCCTCAAAATAATCAGTCTACAATTCTGTGACATTTGGAATATTAAGTACTTTTCAATGTCTACAAAATATAAACTTCATGTATTGCAACAACCCAGATATCCACTTTTTATACTTGATGGTAGGAGTCATGATACTTTCAAAACATGTATAATGAATCACAAAGTGCACTGGGTAAAACACGTTTTAAAAGTTAAGAACATTTATAGGGGTATATCAAATGAGAAGATATAAAAATTGTAAATATCTATGCCCCCAACTTAGAACACCCAAATATATGAATTAATTAGTAACAAACATAAACTCATTGATAATAATAGAAAAATAGTAGCAGACTTTAACACCCTACTTACAACAATGGACAGATCTTCTAGGCAAAAAATGAACAAGGAAACAATGGCTTTGAATGACACACTGGACCAGAGGGATCATGGATATTTTCAGAACATTCCATCCTAAAGCAACAGAATAAACATTCTTCTTGAGTGCACATAGAACATTCTTCAGAGTGAATCACACACTGGGTCACAAATCAGCCCTCAACAAGGACAAAAAAATTGAGATCACACCATGCATATTTTCCAACCACAATGCTATGAGAAGTCAAAAACAAGAAAAAATTTGGAAAGATCACAAATACATGGAGGTTCAAGAACAGCCTACTAAATAATGAATGGGTTAACCAAGAAATTAAAGAAAAAAAATTAAAAAAATTACATGGAAGCAAACGAAAATGAAAACATGAAAGTCCAAAACTTTTGGGGGGTATGCCTGGGTGGCTCAGTTGGTTAAGCAACTGACTTTGGCTTGGGTCTTGATCTCATGGTTTGTGGGTCTGAGCCCCGTGTCGGGCTGTGTGCTGACAGATCAGAGCCTGGAGCTTGCTTCAGGTTTTGTGTCTCCCCCTCTCCCTTCCCCACCCCCACTCCCTCACTTGCACTCTCTCTCAAAAATAAACAAACATTAAAAAAAGTTTGTGATACAGAAAAGTCATTTATAAAAGGGAAGAATATTGCAATGCAGGCCTACTTCAAGAAGCAAGAGGTCTCAAATATACAACCTAACCTTACACCCAAAGGAGCTTGAAAAATAATAGCAAATAAAGTCTAAAGCCAGAGAAGGGAAATAATAAAGGCTAGAGAAGAAGTAAATGATATAGATACAAACAACAACAACAACACAATAGAGAAGATCAATGAAATTAAGAGTTGTTTTTTTTGAAAGAATTAATAAAATTGATAAACTCCTAGCCAGACTTATCAAAAAGAAAAAAAAAGAAAGGACACAAATACAATCATAAATGAAAAAAGAGATCACAACAACACAACTGTTTGTAGTAGTACAATTATGAAAGAATATTATGAAAAATTACATTCCACCAAACTCATCAATCTGAAAATAAGGGAAATTCCTAAAAATATGAATGACCAAAACAGAAATAGGAAGAAATTAAAAATTCGAACAGTCCCATAACCAGCAAAAATTAAGTCAGTAATCAAAAAAAAAAAAATGTCCCAACAGGCAAAAGTCCATGGCCAGATGGCTTCCCAGGGGAATTATTCCAAACATTTAAAGTAGAGTTAATACTTATTCTTCTCAAACATTTCCAAAAAATAGAAATAGAATGAAATATTTCATTCTCGTTCTATGAGGCAAGCATTACTGTGATTCCAAAAAGAGACTACACTAAAAAGGAGAATTACAGGCCAATATCCCTGATGTACTTGGGGATGCAAAAATTCTCAACAAGATGATAGCAAATCAAATCCAATAGTACATTGAAATGATTCACCATGATCAAGTGGGATTTATTCCTGGGGTACAAGAATGGTTTAATAATTGTCATATACCACAATAATAAAAGAAAGGATAAGAACCATATGATGCAGAAAAAGCATTTAACAAAATATAGCATCCATTCTTGGTAAAAATTCTCAAAAAATAGGGATGGAGAAAAATACCTCAACATAATAAGGCCATATACAAAAGACCCACAGTTAATGCCATCCATAATGGGGTAAACCTAGAGCTTTTTCTCCACAGTCAGGAACAAGACAGGGATGTTCTCTCTCACCATTGTTACTTACATAGTACTGGAAGTCTTCAGTCATCAGACAACAAGAAATAAAAGACATCTAAAATAGCAAGGAAGAAGTCAAATTTTCACTATTTGCAGAAAATATGATACTCTATGTATAAAACCCAATATATTACACCAAAAAATTACTAAAACTGATACACGAATTCAGCAAAGTTGCAGCATATAGAATGAGCTCTGATAGCTCAGAGCCTGGAGCCTGTTTTGGACTCTGTGTCTCCCTCTCTCTCTCTGCCCCTCCCATACTTGCAGGCTGTCTCTCTCTCTCTCTCTCTCTCTCTCTCTCTCTCTCTCTCTCAAAAATAATAAAGAAAACATTAAAAAACAAAAAATAAATCTGTTGCATAACTACACACCAGCAATGAACCAGCAGAAAAAGGAAATCAAGAAATCAATCCAATTTATAGTTACACCAAAACCATAAGAAATCTAGGAATAAGCCTGATCAAAGAGGTGAAAGATCTGTACTCTGAAAACTACAACCCTTATGAAAGAAATAAAAGAATACGCAAAGAAATAGGAAAACATTCCATGCTCATTGATTGGAAGAACAAGTGTTAAAATGCCTATACTACCCAAAGCAAACTACACATTCCCTGCACTCCCTATCATAACACCAGCAATTTTCACAGAACTAGAACAAACAATCTTAAAAATTTTAAGGAACCCCAAAAGCCCTCAAATAGCCAAAGGAATCTTGAAAAAGGAAAATAAAGCTGGGGACGCCTGGGTGGCTCAGTCAGTTGAGTATCCTCTTGATATCGGCTCAGGTCATGATGTCACAATTTGTGAGATTGGGCTCTGTGTCAGTCTCTGCACTGACAGCATAGGGTTTGCTAGGGATTCTCTCCCCCACTCTGTCTCTTCCCCTCCCCTGCTCTCTCTCTCCCTCTTTCTTTCTCTATCTCAAAATAAATAAGCACATAAATAAATTAAAATAATTATTTAAAAAAAAGAAAAACAAGCTGAAGGCATCACAATTCTTGACTTCAAGCTATATTACAAAACTAGTCATCAAGACAGTATGGTACTGGCACAGAAACAATCAAATAGATCAATTGAATAGAATAGAAAACCCAGAAATGACCCACAACTATATCATAAACTACATTTTGGTAAAGCAGTAAAAAAATATCTAATGGAAAAAAGGCAGTCTCTTCAACAAATTCTGTTGGAAAAACTGGACAACGACATGCAGAGGGATGAAACAGGACCACTTTCCTACACCATACACAACAATGAATTCAAATGGATCAAATACCTAAATGTGAGACAGGAAGCCATCACAATCCTAGAGGAGAATACAGGCTGCAACCTCTTTGACCTCGGCCATAGCAACTTCTTAATATACATGTCTCCAGAGTCAAGGGAAACAAAAGCAACAATCAGCTATTGGGACTTCATCAAGATAAAAAGCTTCTGAATAGTGAAGAAAACAATCAATAAAACTAAAAGTCACCTTAAGGAATGGGATAAGATATTTACAAATGATATATCTGATAAAGGGTTGGTCTCCAAAAACTATAAATAACTGCTCAAACTCAACACCCCAAAAATAAATAATACAGTTAAGAAATGAGCAGAATAAATGAAGAGACATTATCCCAAAGACATACAGAGATGGCTAACAGAAACTTGAAAACATTCTCAGTATCATTCATCATCAGGGAAATACAAAGTCAAAAACACAATGAGATACCACCTCACAGCTGTCAGAATGGCTAAAATTAATAACACAGGAAACAAGAAATGTTGGTGAGGATGTGGAGAAAGGGGAACCCTCTTACACTGTTACTGAGATTACAAACTGGTGTAGCCAATCTGGAAAATAATGGAGTTTCCTCAAAAAGTTAAAACTAGACCTACTCTATGACCAGCAATTTCATTACTAGGTATTTACTCAAAACATACAAAAATACTGATTGAAGGGGCACATGAACCCTGATGTTTATAGCAGCATTATCAACAATAGCCAAACTATGGAAAGAGCTCTATTGTCCATTGACTGATTAATGGATACAGAAGATGTGGCAGATAGATAGATGATAGATAGATGATAGATGATAGATAGATAGATAATGTAATATTAGTCATCCATCAAAAAGAATGAAATATTGCCATTTGCAATGATGTGGATGGAGCTAGAGTGTATTATGGTTAGTGAAATAAGTCAGTCAGAGAAAGGCAAGTACTATATGATTTCACTCACATGTGGATTTTTAAAAAGAAAACAGGTGAACATAAGGTATGGGAAAAAATAGAGAAGGACTCAAACCATAAGTGACTGTTAACTATAGAGAACAAACAGAGGGTTAATGGAGGAAAAATGGGCAGGGCGGTGGGCTAAATGGGTGATGAGTATTAAGGAGCGTACATGTTGTGATGAGCACTGGGTGTTATATGTAAGTGATGAATTACTGAATTGTATGCCTCAAACCAATTTTACCACATATGTTAAGTAACTGAAATTTAAATAAAAACTTGATATCAAAAATAAACAATTTAAGAGCATTTATAAAGTACCACTCAATTATTTCAGTTTAATTTAATGTAGATTATAAAATGCTAAGTACTTCATGAGGCAAGGCTCTAATAAGAGAGAATTTTTAGGTTTTCATAAATCTAGGTAAAATAAACAAAAGAAATATTTTCCTTTTTAACCATTATTGAGTATCCTGTTCAGTAACATTATGTATATTCACATTATTGTGCAACCATTGTCATCATCTTTCTGAAGGACTTTTTTCTCTTCTCAAACCAAAGCTCTATGTGAGCAAAACAGTAACTCTTTATTCCCTGCTCTGACCAGATCCTCAAAACTGCCACTCTACTTTCTGTCTCTATGAGATTGACTGATCAATGCACTGTATATAAGTAGAATCATTAAATACTTGTCCCTTCTGGGACAAACTTACTTCACCTACCGTAACATCTCCAAGGTTAATTTATATTGTATCATGTGTCAAAATTTCTATTTCTAAGGCTCAGCAATATTCATTGTATGTATGTATAGCATTTTACCAATTAATCCATTGGTGGTTACTTGGAATGCTTCCACATTTTGTTTATTGTGAGCAATGTTACTGTAAACAAGAGTGTATACATATCTGTTTAAGTCCTTGCTTTCAGTTCTTTTGGATATATGCCTAGGAATGGAACTGCCAAGTCCTATGATATTTGTATGTTTGATTTTTGGAGAAACAACCATACTGTTTTCTACAGTGCCTGTACCATTTTACATTCCTTTCAAGCAATGCAAAATGGCTCCAATGTATCTGAATTTTCACCAATACTTGTTCTTTTATATATTTTGAATAATAGCCATCATAATGAGCATAAATTGGTATATAATATTTTATTTTTTATTTGAATTTATCTAATGATTAGTAAGTAATATTGAGCACTCTCGTGTGTTTTTTATGGCCATTCTATATCATCTTTGCAGAAATATCTATTCAAGTCCTTGTACAGTTTTAATTGGATTGTTTTCAGTAGTTCACTTGTAGAATTTTTAATATTTTTTGAAAATCAATCTGTTATTAGACATATGACTTACAAATACTTTCACTCATTCTGCGTATTGACTTTTGACTCTTCATATTGCCTTTGAGGGGTGCCTATGTGTCTCAGTCGGTTAAGCGTCCGACTTTGGCTCAGGTCATGATCTCACAGCTCATGAGTTCAAGCCCCGTGTGGGGCTCTGTGCTGACAGCTCAGAGCCTGGAGACTGCTTCAGGTTTTGTGTCTCCCTCTCTCTCTCTACCCCTCGTCCGCTCATGCTCTCTCTGTCTCAAAAATAAATAATCATTAAAAACATAATGCCTTTGCAGACAAAACCTTTTTAAATTTGATGAAGTACAATTTATCTCTCTTTCGTTTACTGCTGTGCTTTTGGTGTCATATCCAATAAATCATTACCAAATCCCATGTCAAGAAGCTGTTATCCTATGTATTTTTTTTCTAAGAATTTTATAGATTTAGCTCTTACATTTAGGTATTTGATCTATTTTGAGCTAATTTTTGTGTATGGTGTAAGAAAAAGGTCAAACTTCATATGTTAACCCAGCAAAATATGTAGAAAAGAATGTCCTTTTTCTGCTGAATTGTCTTGGCACCCTTGTCAAAAACAATTTCACCATATGTAGTTGGGTTTATTTCTGAGATCTTTAGTCTATGTCATTGGTATATATATTTGTGTTCATGCAAGTAACCACTATTTTTTTTAATTGTATTAATTGACTTTAATAAAATTTATTTCAGAGCAGAGAGAATTATGTGTTTAAAAATGATTTATGAAAACTATTTGAATTTGGAATCGTGTTTGTTTCATCTGAGAACGGTAAAAATATGATTTTTTTATTTGAGTATAGTGGACACACAATGTTACATTGGTTTCTGGTGTGCAATTTAGTCATTTGACATATTTATACATTATGATATGTTCACCACAAGTGTAGCTACCATCTATCCCCTTACATCGCTATTACAATATCATTGATTGTATTTCTTATGCTGTGCTTTTTCCCTTAATGTATTTGTTCAATAACTGCAAACCTGTATTTTCCTCTCCCTTTCACCTATTTTGCCTAGGTTTGCCCCATCTCTGGCAACCATCACTTTGTTCTTTGTAATTATAAGTCTGATTCTCCTTTTTTTTTTAATATGGATTCTTTTAATTTTCATTTATGATTGGAATCAAATGGAATTTATCCTCCTCATTCTAACTCATTCTTTTTATCATAATATCCTGTAGGTCCTTCCATGTTGTCTCAAATGGCATAATATCATCCTTTTTTAATGACTGTGTAAAATTCAATTTGTGTGTGTATGTGTGTATCACGTTTTCCTTGTCCATTTGTCTAACTATGATCACTTAGGTTGCTTCCATATCTTGGCTATTGTAAATAATGCTGCAATAAACATACAGGTGCATATACATTTTTAATTATTTTTATTTGCTTTTGGTAAGTACCCAATAGTAGAATCATTAGATCAGATAACTAAATTTTGGGTTTTTTTGAGGAACCTCCATATTGTTTTTCACAGTGGCTACATCAATTGACATTCTCAACAACAGTGCATGAGTTTTCATTTTTATCCACATCTTCACTAACATTTGTTATGTCTTGTCATTCTGATTTAGCAATTCCAACTTATATAAGGTGATAAGTCATTTTAATTTTGATTTGCATTTCCATGATGATGAGTTATGGTGAACATCTTTTCATGTGTTTATTGGCCATCTGGATGTGTTCTTTGGGGAAAAAAATGTCTATTCAGGTCCTTTTTCCATTTCTTAATTAGATCAGTTTTTTGTGTTGACTTGTATAAGTTCTTTATATGTTTTGGATATTAATCCTTTATAAGATACGTCATTTGCAAACATCTTTACTCATTCATTAGATTGCCTTTTTGTTTTGGTGATGGTTTCCTTGGCTGTGCAAAACCTTTTTATTTTTTTATTTTTTTTCAATGTTTTTTATTTTATTTTTGGGACAGAGAGAGACAGAGCATGAACAGGGGAGGGGCAGAGAGAGAGGGAGACACAGAATCGGAAACAGGCTCCAGGCTCCGAGCCATCAGCCCAGAGCCTGACGCGGGGCTCGAACTCACGGACCGCGAGATCGTGACCTGGCTGAAGTCGGACGCTTAACCGACTGCGCCACCCAGGCGCCCCAAAACCTTTTTATTTTGATGTAGTCCCATAGTTTATTTGTGCTTTTGCTGCCCTTGCCTTAGGAGACATATCTAGAAAAATGTTGCTATGGTCTATGTCATGAAAATTACGGCCTGTGCTCTCTTCTAGATTTTTATGGTTTCAAATCTCTCATTTAGGTCTAAAATTCATTTTGAGTTAATTTTGTGTATGAAGTGATCCTGTGTATGGTGTGATCAGTGATCCTGTTTTATTATTTTACATGTAGCTGTCCAGTTTTCCTAACATCATGTATGTCCATTGTATATTCTTGCCTCCTTTGTCATAAATTAATTGACTATATAATTCTTGGTTTATTCCTGGGCTCTCTGTTCTCTTTCCTTTATCTATGTGTCAGTTTTTGTGCCTGTTCCATACTGTTTTGATTACTGCAGCTTTGTAGAGTATCTTGAAATCTGGGATTGTAATACCTTCAACTTTGTTCTCCTTTCTAAAGATTGCTTCAGATACTCAGGGTGTTTTGTGCTTTCATATAACTTTTAGTATTATTTGTTATAGTTTTGGGGAAAATGCTGTTGGTATTTTGATAAGGATTGTATTGAATCTATAGATTGCTTTGGGTAATATGGACATTTTAACAACATTAGTTCTTCCATGAATATTTTTCCATTTGTGCCATCTTCAGTTTTTTTCCCATCAATATTGTATGTTTTCCAGAGTAGAGGTCTTTCACCTTTTTGGTTAAGTTTACACAATTGTAAATTGACGCAATTGTAAATGGTGTTGTTTTCTTAATTTCTTTTACTGCTACCTCATTATTAGTGTATGGAGATGTTACAGATTTCTGAGTATTAATTTCCTATCCTGCAACATACCGAATTCTTGTATTATCTGGTAGTTCTTTGGTGGAGACTATAGAATTTTCTATATATAGCATTCATGTTGTCTGCAAATGCTGACAATTTAACTTCTTCAGAGGCAATATGGATGCCTATTCATTTTTGTTCTTGTTTTTGTTTGATTGCTGTGACTTGAAGTTCCAGTATCATGTTGAATAAAACTGCTAAGAGTGAACATCCTTGTCTTGTTACTGACCAGAGAGGGAAAGTTCTTAGGATTTCACCATCGAATATTATGGTAGTGCGGGCTTATCATATATACCTTTATTATCTTGAGGTATTTTCCCTGTAATCCCACTTTTTTCAGAATATTTATCACGAATGGATTTTGAATCTTGTTAAATGCTTTGTCTTCATGCTTTAAAAATGATTTAAATGAGATGATCACATTATTTTCATCATTTGTTTTGTTGTGGCATATGACAATGTTTGATTTGAGGATATTGAATTATTCTTATGTTCTGGATATAAATGTTACCTGATTATGGTTAATGATATATGAAAGATATAGTCACATGGTGTTTGCTGATATTTTCTTAAGGATGTTTACATTTGTGTTCATCAGAGATATTTGCCTGTAGTTTGTCTGTTGTTTTTGTTGTATTTATGATTTTACTGTCTGGTTTTGGTATCAGGGTAATGTTGGCCTGATAGAATGGGTCTGGAAGCTTTCCTTTGTCTTCTATTTTTGGAATAGTTTGAAGACAAATGTGTTAACTATTATTTAAATGTCTGGTAGAATTCACCTGTGACTCCATCTGGACCTGGACTTTTATTTTTTGATAATGTTTTTATTACCAATTAATTTTGTTACCAAATTGGTCTGTTCAAATTATCTATTTCTTCCTGGCTTAGTTTTAGAAGATGATATGTTTCTAGAAATTTATCAATTTCTTCTAGATTGTCCAGTTGGTTGACATATAATTTTGGGGTTTCAGTGGTGGCATTTGTTACTTCTACTCTCTTGTTTATGACTTTATTTATCTGAGGCCATTATATTTTTAAATTTATGAGTCTGCTTAAGAGTTTGTCAATTTTGTTCATCTTTTAAAAAAGCATCGTTTGGTTTCATTGATTTTTTTCTGTTTTTGTTTTTTCTCTATGTCAGTTAAGGCTGCTGTGATATTTATTATCTCTTCTCTCACTAAACTTTGGATTTGTTTGTTCTTTTCTAGCTCCTTTAGGTGTAATGTTAGATTGCTTATTTCAGTTTTGTTTTGTTTCTTGAGGTAGTCATGTGCAAATATGTATACTTCCAACTTAGAACTGTTTTAACTGTGTCCAAAAGATTTTGGACCAGTGGCTTTTTTATTTTAAATTTTCTCCATCATTTTTTCTTTTTCTTTGTTTGCTTTATTGACCCATTGGTTGTTTAGCATCATGTTGTTTAGTCCCCACATGCTTGTGTTTTTCTAGCTTTTTTTTTGTTGTTGTCGTTTTTTTTTTTTTGTTTTGTTTTTGTTTTTTTTTTTTTTTTGGTGTGGCTTATTTACAGTATCATACTGTTGTGATCAGCAAATATTCACGGTATTATTTAAAGCTTTTAAAATTTATTGAATTTTTTTTGTGGGATAACATATCATCTATTTTGGAGGATATTCCACGTGCACATTAAAACAACGTGAGAAACAATGAAATATTGCTCTCCACGTGGATGGAACTGGAGAGTGTGATGCTAAGTGAAATAAGCCATACAGAGAAAGACAGATACCATATGGTTTCACTCTTATGTGGATCCTGAGAAACTTACCAGAAACCCATGGGGGAGGGGAATAAAAAAAAAA
>NW_024420361.1:1965134-1998619 GCF_014898765.1 Herpailurus yagouaroundi
TGAGGGTTGATGGGGGTGGGAGGGAGGGTAGGTTAGGTGATGGGTATTGAAGAGGGAATCTTTTGGGATGAGTACTGGGTGTTGTATGGAAACCAATTTGACAATAAATTTCATATATTAAAAAAATTTTTAAAAATTAAAAAAATAAAAGAATGTGCATTCCTGCTTTGTCAAAGATTAGTTGGCCATACATTTGTGGGTCCATTTCTGGGTTCTCTATTCTGTACAATTGATCCATGGGTCTGTTTTTGCACTAGTACCGAAATGTCTTGAGAATTAAAGGTTTATAATACAGCTTGAAGTCCAGAATTGTAATGCCTCCAGCTTTGGTTTTCTTTTTCAACATTATTTTGGCTATTCTGTGTCTTCTGTGGTTCCATACAAAGTTTAGAGTTGTTTGTTCTAGCTCTGTGAAGAATGCTGGTGTTATGTTAATAGGAATTGCATTGAATGTGCAGATTGCTTTGGGTGGTATAAACATTTTAACAATGTTTGTTCTTATAATCCATGAGCATACAATGTTTTTCCATTTCTTTGTGTCTTCTTCAATTTCTTTCATGAACTTTCTATAGTTTTCAGCATACAGATCTTTCACCTCTTTGGTTAAGTTTATTCCCAGGTATTTTACGGTTTTTGGAGCAATTGTAAATGGAATTGATTCCTTAATTTCTCTTTCTGCTTCTTCTTTATTGGTATTTAGAAATGCAGTTGATTTCTGTGCTTTGATTTTATATCCTGCAACTTTGCTGAACTCATGTATGTATTCTAGCATTTTTTTGGTTGTAGTCTTTTTCGTTTTTCATGTACAGTATCATGTCATCTACAAAGAGTGACAGTTTGACTTCTTCCTTTGCAATTTGGATGCAAATTGTTTTTTGTTTTCTGATTGCTGAGGCTAGGACTCCCCACGGAATGCTGAGAAACAGTGGTGAGAATGGATATCCATGTTGTGTTCCTGAGCTTAGGGGAAAAGCTCTCAGTTTTTCCTCATTGAGGATGATATTAGCTGTGGGTCTTTCATATATGGCCTTTGTGATCTTGAGGTATGTTCCTTCTATCCTTACTTTTTTGAAAGATTTTCATCAGGAAAGAATGGTATAGAAAAAAGACAGTCTCTTCAGCAAATGTTGGGGGAACTAAATAGCAACATGCTGAAGAATGAACCTGGATCACTTTCTTACACCATACACAAAAATAAACTCAAAATGGATGAAAGACATAAATGTTAGACAGGAAACCATCAAAATCCTAGAGGAGACAACAGGGAACAACTTTTTGATCTCAGCCACAGCAACTTCTTATTAGACATGTCTCCTGAAGCAAGGGAAACAAAAGTGAAAATGAACTGTTGGGACTTCATCAGAATAAAATGGTTCTGCACAGCAAAGGAAACAATCAACAAAACTAAAAGGCAAGTGACAGAATGGGAGAAGATATTTGCAAATGACATATTAAATAGTTAGTATCCGGAATCTATAAGATAAAGATCCAAAAATATATGTTATAAAGAAGTTATCAAACTCAACATCCCCAAAACAAATAATTCAGTGAAGAAATAGGCAAAAATGTGAACATTTTTTCAAAGAAGATATTCAGATGGCTAAGAAACGCATAAAAAGATGCTCAACATCACTCATCATGAAGGAAATACAAATCAAAACCCCAATGAGATACTACCTCACACCTGACACAATGGCTAAAATTAACAACTTAAGAGACAACAGATGTAGGTGATAACGTGGAGAAAAGAGAACCATTTTGCACTCCTGGTGAGAATGGAAACTGGTGCAGCCACTCTGGAAAATAGTATGGGAGTTCCTCAAAAAATTAAAAACAGAGCTACCTACGACCCAGCAATTGCACTACTATGCATTTATCCAAAGGATAGAAAAATGGTGATTCAAAGGGGCAAATGCATCCCAAAGTTTGTAGCAGCACTATCAATAATAACCAAATTATGGAATTGGTTGAAAGCCTGGGATAGGGTTGTCATTTTGGTACTGAGCCTTGTTAAGCCTCTAGGTTTACAGGTGCCCCCCAGAGCCTGGGTTGCAACCATTGTTTGGGAGCCTGAAGCTGCAGGAGTAATCAAGGGCAGCAAGAGTTAGCCAGTGCTGAAATATTCTGGGAACTTGCTGGAGCTTGTTGGAAGCCTGTTGCCACAGGAGCTGTCCAAGGCGACAGGAACCTGCTGGTGCTAGGGTAAGTTGGTAGGCTGTGTTCATGGGAAGCTATAGGGAACCTTTTGTAAGAGTATTCAGCAGATGCCACAGTCGGCCAGAGTCCTGGGCAACTGGAGTTACCTAGGATCATGGAAACCAGCAAGCAACAGAGTTGAGCAGGGACCTCTGTTAATGGAAGTGCTCTAGGAGCCTGGAACTGAGGAAGCTTATGGGAGTGCAGAATCACTTGTAGCCACTGATCACCTGGGAATGCTCGAGCTGGCCAAGTCCCTCATGGGCCAGAAGCTTGAGTTTGCAGGTGCTTTCTGAGAACCTGAAGCTGAGGAACTCATCTGGAATCAGGGAGCTGCCTGGGGCTGCTGAAGCTGACAGGCACTAGTGTGAGTTGAAGGCTTGGCTTCATGGATGTCCTGCTGGAAGCCTGGTACTATATAGAATCCACCTGTGTCTGTGGGAGTTACATGGTGCCAGTGGAGTCAACAGGTGTCAGGATGATCTGGGAGCCTAGATTTGTGGGGTCCTACTGGGATCCAGGTGCCAAAGAGACCACCTGGTGAAGCAGGAGCCACCTGAGCTTACCTGAGCTGGCAGGTGCTAGGGTGAGATGGGGGCCTGGATTCACAGCATTCCACCTGGTTCCTGGTGCCAAAGACATATCTTGGGCCACTAAATAAGGTTCTAGGGTGATCTGGGGACTTGGGTTTCTGGGAGTCCATTGGGAACCTGGGTGTCACAGGAGCCACCAAGGACCACCAGATCTGTCAGGCACCTGGGTGCAACAGGGGCCTGGGTTACCAAGAGCCTGATTTTAGTCCTGCACTGTAAGCCACCTGGAGTCATGCAAGGTGCCTGTGGCTGTTGAAGTAGGCAAGCACCAGGGTCAGCCAGAGGCCTGGGCTTGTGTTAACCTGCTAGAAGCCTTGTCATGGGAACTACTTTGGAAAACTGAAATAGTCAAGTGCCAAAGTGATCCTAGGACTGGCTTCATGGGAACTCACCAACAACTTTGTGCCAAGAACACCATTTGGGGCCACCAGATCCAGCAGGCACTAAGGTGAGATTAGAGGCTGTGCTTCTGGGAGCCCTCAGGAATCCTGGTGCCAAAGGATCTTCCTGGGGGTGCTGAAGTTAGCAAATAAGGAGATGAGCAGAGCCTCAGTTTGTGGGATCCCACCGTAAGTCCTGCAGTGAAAGCTGCCTGGGGCTGTGTGAGCTGTCTGAGGCCACTAGAGTAGGCAAGCACTGGTATGAGCTGAGGTCTGGGTTCCCTGGAGCTTGCTGGGGGCTTGGTGCCAAGGACACCATTTGGGGATAGTGGAACTGCCAGCAGCTGCTGAGGTCAATAAGTGTCAGGGTAGGTGGGGAGCTTGTGTTTGTAGGAACCTGCAGGGCACCACTGAGAGCTGCAGGAGTTGGCCTGGTGCTGTGGTGGGTCCACCCTGGGTCCATGTTAAAATTCGGTGCTCACTTTATTCTCCTTTTCCCATGGGGAAGGTGTCTCTCTCCATGATGGAATGCCTGGGCTTGGGTGAGGGCTCATGTGGTTGTGTGAATGTATCTTTCATATACTCCTCAATGTGTCCATTCTTATTTCTGTGCTTTAACCAGGTGCTGTTATCACTCACCTGGAATCTTTGCTCTTGTGAAGATATTTTCACGTATGAATAGTTGTTTGAATTGATGTTGGGGGTGGGAAGAAGAAAAGCCATAGAAATTCCTATGCCACCAATTTGATGACATAACTTTTCTTAAATATCTCCTTATGATTTTGTCATTTTAGGCATATTTTTAAATAGGACTGGTTGTTCTCTGATGGCCAGAACCCCTATGTGTTCCAATTCTGGTAAGGTCTAATTAGTTATGATCTAGATAGGAGAATTAAATCACTCAGATAGATACTGAATTTCTTATATGGCTCTGGGATGCTTGTGTGAGGGTCTTCACGACCTTAGATGAAATGTGAACTTGGAATATTCAGATGGTATTTGTAGAGGAGAGGCAACCAAAATCTGATTCTCCATTACTTGGAATATAATCTAAATTATATAGGCCTGGATTTGGTAGAGATTTCATAAACTTAGCCCAAATTTATATATATACCACTAGTCTAAGACACATTCTTTTTTTTTTTTTTTTTTTTGAAGAGGAACATATACATGCATGTGTGAGAGGGGAAGAGGAAGAGGAAAAAGGAGAGAGAGAAGCTCTTCACCCAGCAGGAAGCTAATGTGGGGCTCGATCTCACAACCATGAGATCATGACCTGAGCCAAAATCAAGAGTTGAATGCTTACAGGCTGAGCCATCAAGGAGGCCCAACACAGTATGTTCTTAATAAATGTGACACTGGAATACTATTTTTGAAGATAGTAACATAACTTTACCATTTAACATTTATTAATGTATGAAATACTTCATATTTTTCTATGTGTGCCATTTCCCTCGTTGTTTATGTTCTATGTTTATATGTGTGTGTGTGTGTAAGGGAGGAGATTAGGATTGTAACAGGAATTAAAAAAGGAGGTAGTCAATAGTAAACATTTAGCTTATAAAATAGGATTTTTCCCTAATCTGTATAAGGTTACAATCTTGAAAAACAAGTATTGTCAAGAGAGGAAGAAAAGTTATAAAAAACATTTTATAAGTTTCTTTTGACACAAAGAAAGCCAGGTTCATGTAGTTTCTTCAACAGAATAGAGAGAAGATATTCTTTCCATCCTTCAGGTTGGGGTTTACTGTCTCCATCAAGAGGGATATGATATAAAAGAAGTCCATTACAAAAAAGGAAAAGTAACTGAAAAACCTGTCCCTCTACCTCAGGTGACTGTGGTAAGAGAAAGAGGACAGAATGACAACAAGTGATAAAACATTTGTTTTATGTTTTTTTTTCCTTTCTGGACTAAGTTTTCAGGGTAGGAATCTTCTTATAGAACTTAAGGGAAAATCTGAAATCAGAGGAATTTTTGTTCTATACCTTAATTGGGCCTTTAGGCAGAGACCTCCTTTCAGTGTTCCCTCCATATCGAAATGGGTCAGAAACCACATCTGAGTCAAGTTGATGGATGACATAAGCAAGGGAATGAGTCAAGTTTAGAGTCCTACTCTCCTTAAGCTCCTGTGTGGTATGGAAAGTATTTAGAATATCATGCATGCCCTGTGGAAATACAGGTAAAGTAGCTGATGGCTGTTGTCTATAAAGTAATCTTGATACAGGCTCATGGCTGCAGAGTGGGAGATCCTGCACAAGGTCATACTCATTACAAAAAAAATCAAGAACGAACATTGTCTTTCCAATATGAGTACACTGCTTAAATGTGTCATCCCTTCCACTCCTTGAGAGAATATATAAACAAACTCTGTCTCTTATCCTTGTTAGCTTAAACCAGCCTGGTATGTTGTCTCTACTACACCATAGTAACAAGGGGCTTTCCCACTTAACTCCTTTTCCCAAGTAGATTTGACTGAGGTAAGCACAGTTATGTTATAGTGCCTTGAGCGTATGTAGCTCTCCATTCTAACTGCTCAGATTTGCTTAGACTTTGGTAATCCAACTAAGCCATAGTGGCCTAAGCACAATTTTCAAATACTCAAATATAGCTGTGCAACAGTAGCCCTACGGTGAATTGTGTATGTGTGTATATATACACCTCCGACTAGTCAATGCCTGATATACCTGATAAAAATGAAGCCAGTCTATTGGACCAACAAAAAAATAGTATTCAATCTGTGCTTGCCAGACCAGGCATGACTGTAGACACAGTCTCCCTATTGGTGCCATCTAGGTGTCACTGGAGCATTGGAAAGCTAGGCTTTGATAGACATAAGTCCTTTCTTCTTTCCTTTCCCTTTGGAAAAATTTCCTCTTGAATTTAACTTGACAGACCAGACTTTGCTCTAGGAATAAAGGTTTACAAAGTCAATGTCTGCACTGATTTGGATAAGGTATGAATTTTATGAATTTAACAATTCAACAGAGCTCTGTGTGTGTGTGTGTGTGTGTGTGTGTGTGTGTGTGTGTTTAGTTTTAAAGCATCTCTATGTCTCCATCTCTACAACCCTGGAACTGAAGATGTCTATAGACCTCTATAATTAAAGACAGTGGCAGCAATAAGAAACAAAGGAGGGAAACTTTATTTTTATATTTAAATATTTTAGTTATTGGGATGATAAATATAAAAAACTAAATTTAAGCTGCACTTAACATAATCTAAAGCCATACTATAACCAGAGGAAATAGATTTTATTTAAATTCAATTTGTGAAAAAAATATATATATATATATTTGTGCAACTTATGTTGCTCTTTTTTAAAAATTAAAAATTGGTAGTACATGTTATAAACATCTCTCTGGGTTTTATTTGTTGGTTTCACACACTACAATATAAAGCCTGTTAAAAACAACGTATTACATAAATTCTAAAATCACATGTTTACTTGAAAAGTTACTTTCATATAGTTTTGTTCAGCATTTTATCTTAAATATTTCTATCATGGGATAAATGGAAATAAGAATTTAAAGGTAAAATGCTAACCAACTAGCTATTTTGTTTTTTTTTTTTAATTTTAATTTTTTTTTATGGTACGTATACCCTTAACATTTTCTTCTGGATGAATATAACATTAACAGAAACCAAGTATTCGTACATAAAAGGTAATTATAGAGTTAACCATGAATATTGAACATTTTGGTGTTCCCATGTGTTAATATTGTAGAACATATTCTCAATTTTACTGCACTTTAAAACTTGTTTTGCTTTTGAAGACTTGTTTAACTTAATGATATTTATTTACATAGTTCACGATATGTTTAAGAGTATTACTTTCTATGTATAAAAGGCCCTGACACTCTAAAGCTGAAGTCACAGTTTGTATCAATACAATAAATACTCACTATTTTATTATATAGATTGCATATATGAAATTACAATAATATTTTACTGGTAATTTAATAAGACAATATGTTAAAGAATACTAAATCTGTATGTGTGTTTTGGAAAATGGTACTGTAAAAGAGGAAGTCTGTGAAATTTTTAATATACTGTGATCAGCATAACAAATTATGTAAATGAGCTATTTTTTAGCTTCAACCTAGTAAACGTTTTCCTGTTTATGAGGTGTAATTTATCTATTTGGGATTTTTTTTGAATAAGGGAATGATATCTTACTGAAAGCCAGACTTAATATTCTAAACTTTAGATGTTCTCTTTTATATAGTTCAGGTAATAGAGTACCTTTCACTTTTTGAAGTTAAAAAAAATGTTTTTAACTTCTCATATTCTTAACTTCAAAATTACTAATGCTTTCACAACCTTTCATACCTTGGCCTCTGTTGATTTCCCTTAAAAATTTTAGTAAGGAGGCTAAACCTAGGCTATTGGATTGCCATGTTAAGTATCAGCTGCAACAACACACTTAACACCTACATGTAATTCACGTTTGAAAACTTGCTTTGACTTTTCAAATGAGATCAATTATAAGTACATACTAAAATGATACAATAATGTTCATGTTTGACTAATAATTGAAGGAAATAATATATTTCTTCTTCCTCTCTTCTGCCTATTCCATTTCTTGAAATGCCCAGTTTCCATCCTATTGATAAAGATAGCTTTATGGCAGCTTCACTACCACAACACGTGCACCACCTCTTCCAGTGTTGACAGGAACTTCCTAACACAGAAAACAAAATCAAGAAAAGAAATTACCATTTTAATGAACTTTGTCCTCAGCATAATATATATAATACAACATGCTGGGGTTGAACAAGTCCTTAGCTAGTCTGGTCCAACATTGCCCTGGCATAAAGATGGAAAATGCAGTCCAGATAGTTGTCCAATATGGTGGAAAGAGTATATTATTTAAATTATGTAGACCTAAGTTTTAGAAGCAGTTGATTTGGGGTGATGATTTTCTCATTTGAAAAGTTACAGCTAATAATTCTCATCCTTCAAGGTTTTTGTTAGGATTAAGTGAGACAATGGATAAAAATAATTTGGCAGATAATGGTTATAATTCCATTATCCATTAGCTCTCTTTCACTCTTTCCAAAGTCACACAATGAAAGAGTGAAAATCCAGGAATAGAATCTAGATCCCTTATCTACTGGTCAATAATTTCCAGAAAATTAAATTCCACAAGCTTATACAAACATTTTGATTATTGTATTTGATCTAACAGCTCCTTGTTTGCTAAAAAAAATTCTCTGCCATTCCTAGCTGGTTCTGAGCATTGATAAAGTAAGAAGCTACCTACATGGCCAAATTTGAATGTTCCTGAGGGTCTTAATGAATCATATTGTTGGAGAAAAGAGACAGAAAGCCATTATCAACTATCATTATATTAACACATACTTATTTACAACAGTAACCAACTTACTACATACACTACAGAGCAGCAAGAAGTCAGTGTAAGGGAAGGTGAAGTTAGATAAAATACAATGTTTGTGGAAATGATGAAAAATTAATCATACTCTAATTTTTTAATTAAGCTATCATTTAATTAATAGAACACCACTAGATATTTTGGAATAAATTCATAGTTATCACTAGAAAAAATGTCAAAAATATCAAGTTTGCCTTTAGAATCCCCAAGATATCCTTTCAGGGCCTTCTTATACTCTCCTTAGAATTTCTTCTGTTTGATGCCTAGCATTCTTGAGAGGGTTTAATTCCAGTTTCTCATCATGCACTAAATTCCTTGAATGACTGATTAAGATGAAAATTGTTGCAGTTTATAGAATCTATAAAAGTGGAACTGAAAACAAATTTCCCATGGGCAACAGCCAATAAGAAGGAGCAGATATTTGTAGACAAGGACATTGCTCTTGAGTTCTCAAGTCATAATACATACATAAAAATCCAGAGTAAAGCTTTTGAATTATTGGATCTGATTCACTTTTTTGTGAAAGGAATGAGTCCATAAAGTCAAGAGAATGTGCTGTCCCCTTTCATATAAGTACTGATGGATCCTGTTCATGACAAATTAGATCGACTGTTTCTCTATAGCACAGATAAAGAAAATACTGCAAATTTTACTAAAATATTCTGGGTAGGCCCTAGAGAAGAAAAGGATTAAATTAATTCTGAAGTATATTTTTTAAACTTTTATTAAAACCTGAAATGTACTAATTTCCATACTTTCAATGATAGTACCTCTTTCCATTCATCTTTCTGTGCATCATATGACTCAACAGTGTTCAAATAAGTATGACCATCATATCCTCCAACCACATAGAGTTTACCTCCGAGAGGACATACAGCAACGGCATCTCGAGGAAAACTCAGAGGTGCCACAGTTGACCATGAATCATTGTTTGGATCATACCTTAAGAAGTTTAGGAAGACAATTGAAAAGGGAAGTCCAATAGTGTTAAAAATAATAAGCATTAATAAAATGTATACTTATCCAATATAAGGAATTAAAAGCACCTTATAAATATCAAGTTTAGTTCGACCAATAAGTGTTAAAATAAATACATGAAAAAATTCTATTCATCCACAAGAGATCACTCAAGCATATAAAAAATGTATTTCCTTTCCAAAATACTATGTATTTCTTTGATCAGTATTCAGATTCTCTATGAGGAAATTTCATATATTAGTATCTTAACATTATATGAAAAATGCCCCCTCTTTTTTTTAGTATGCTATTTGGAGAGCTTTTGTTTTCTCTTACCCTTTGTTTCTCAAAAGTTATATGTGAGATGCCTGATCTTATCATATGAAAGCTCACATTTCAAATAAATCTGAATATAATTCTCTTTTTTGTTTTGTAGACTGTAGTAAAATAGTTTTAATACTGTTTGTAGTTAGAATGGCCATAGTCTTATCCTATATTTTCCCCCCATGAATATTCCTATTTATTGTAACAGAAGGTTTTTTTCCATTTTAATCTGAAGCTAATTCTTTATCTCCAAACCTTTTCTGTGAGCAAAATGAAAGAGAATTCAGTAAGTAATAAAATCTTCTCCAGGAATTCTTTCGTAAAATTTTAAGCTTTTTAAAAAAATGCATAACACTAAAATTCAAAAGGAATAAACAATGAAAGAAAACTTACATAATTATACATGGAAATGTTCTCTGATTTTGTATTGGCCTAGGTACAAAACTCAATGAAAAAGGTGTATTTTACAGAAGACATTATTATTTATTACCTTCTACTAATTTTCTTATATTTCTATTTCCCCTTTCATTTCTGTTTTCATGTCTTTAATTATACTCTAAATTATCTAATCTCAGGTTCCATTTGAACTTGGTCTCACATCCAGTAATATTTTTAATAATATCTGTAATCAGCAATAATTAAAATATCTTTCATGTCTCATATTGTTGAGTGTCATATAACATCATCTTCAATTTTGATGTTATAATAAAACCTAGAACCAGAAAATCCACAACTGTATGCTTTAGTTAAACAAAATTTCCAACATATTTGCTATTGTTAATTGATGTTGCAGTCAACTAACAAAGTACACATATAAATGAATGGGGAACCAAGGCTCACAGAAGGGTTTCTTTACACATTTGCATCCAAACCTGACTTTCCTGTATGTGCATGATAATGCTAAAAAATCTGGCAAATCTGGATTTAACATGAGGGATTGGGGTAATGCTGAATCTTCTGAAGAAAACACATTTGAGCTATGGTTACTATCTGTAAAGGCACACAGGAAAAGTTATTAAAGTAAATGTTTAGCCACTATATCACTTTCAAATTAAATAACATCACAATACTCCCTTTTTGTTTTTGCTTTTCTATCTCTCCTCACTTTGAATATACGTATATATATTCTAGTAGAAAAAAAATGGAGCCTGAAATAAAGACAATTCATCATGGATTTATTCCTACACTTAGAGAAATTAGGAATCATTTGCTTGACTTCTTTGCCTCAATTTTCTAATCATCATTATAGAAATAGTAATCCCTGAATCAACCACCATGTTTATGTGATGACTTTAGAAAACTTTAAATGATTACCTTAAATAATTGAATGAGACTCCTAAGGTATTAATAGGCCAACAGTGTTTTAGGTGTTGAAAACAGTGTCAGGAAAATTGTCTCAGACATAAAAATGAGGATGATCAAATTTCATAGAACATGAACTTTTGATTGGCTTTCTACTAACAGGACTATTTTATAACTCTGTAGGTGTTAACTTGTAGAAAGCTGAGTTTTCTTGTGATTCTTATACATGACAATATAAATGGATTTTGCCTGAAAGAGATAGAATTAATTTCCATCAGGTAGAAATGACCCCCAATGATTGCATTTTACTCTCTATAGGATATTAACTACTTCCTTGTCTATTAATATTTTTTTCAGTATTATTAATTGTCTTTATGTCTTTTCTTCAAAGATTCTTTGAGCCCTCTCTCCCCGGTATCTCACCTCTGCATCAGTGCAGTTAGGCATCAGCAAATTAATGAGAGGAGAGAGGAGGCCCGTGCTCTTGGGCACCCGCAGGAACTTACTCCAGCTCCAGACACACCGTAAACACTTTCATCTAACAGAAGATAAGCTGTGAAATCGGATTTCTGAACCACAAGACACTTGTGTAAAAACTGCATTCCATGCCAGGCCTGAAATGTTCCAAAGCTCAGTTCACTATCAGCATCCCAGGTGGTGAAATTAATAAAGAGCTAGCAGGGGGCTCCTGGCACAAACAAGGCAGCTCCTTAGAACCTGAACTTCCTATTTTTTCCATTCCTTGGGTAGATAACGCCTGTTAATTACTCTGGAGTATTTTCTTTTAGAAATTATTTTGGCAAGGAGAGAGGGAAGATGGCGGTGTAGGAGGACCCTGGGCTCACCTCACATCCTGCTGATCACTTAGATTCCACCTACACCTGCTTAAATAACCCAGAAAACCGCCAGAGGATTAGCAGAACGGAGTCTCCGGAGCCAAGCTCAGATGAGAGGCCCACGGAAGAGGGTAGGAAGGACGGCGAGGCAGTGCATGCTCCACGGACTGGCGGGAGGGAACCGGGGAGGAGGGGCGGCTCTCCAGCCAAGCAGAGCCCCCCAGTCAGGCTGGCAAAAGCGGAGGGGCCTGATGGACTGTGTTCCGACAGCAAGCGCTACTTAGCGGCTGGGAGGTCATAAGTTAACAGCTCTGCTCCAAAAGCGGGAAGGCTGGAAGACAAAGGGAAGGAGAGCTGCTGAGCCCCCAGATGACAGAGCTCAGTTTGGTGGGGAACAAAGGTGCTCACCAGCGCCATCTCCCCCACCCATCCCCCAGCCAAAATCCCAAAGGGAACCAGTTCCTTCCAGGGAACTTGCTCCCTCCTCCCAAACACCCAACTCTGTGCTTCTGCGGAGCCAAACCTCCAGCAGCGGATCTGACTCCCTCCTGCGGCCACAGGGCCCCTCCTGAAGTGGATCACCTAAGGAGAAACGAGCTAAGCCGGCCCCTCCTGCCCCCGTACACCTTGCCTACTCACCCCAGCTAATACTCCAGATCCCCAGCATCACAAGCCTGGCAGTGTGCAAGTAGCCCAGATGGGCCATGCCACCCCACAGTGAATCCCGCCCCTAGGAGAGGGGAAGAGAAGGCACACACCAGTCTGACTGTGGACCCAGTGGTGGGCTGGGGGCAGACATCAGGTCTGACTGCGGCCCCGCCCACCAACTCCAGTTATAAACCACAGCACAGGGGAAGTGCCCTGCAGGTCCTCACCACTCCAGGGACTATCCAAAATGACCAAGCAGAAGAATTCCCCTCAAAAGAATCTCCAGGAAATAAAAACAGCTAATGAACTGATCAAAAAAGATTTAAATAATATAACAGAAAGTGAATTTAGAATAATACTCATAAAATTAATCGCTGGGCTTGAAAACAGTATAGAGGACAGCAGAGAATCTCTTGCTACAGATATCAAGGGACTAAGGAACAGTCACGAGGAGCTGAAAAGCACTTTAAACGAAATGCAAAACAAAATGGAAACGACGACAGGTCGGATTGAAGAGGCAGAGGAGAGAATAGGTGAACTAGAAGATAAAGTTATGGAAAAAGAGGAAGCTGAGAGAAAGAGAGATAAAAAAATCCAGGAGAATGAGGGGAAAATTAGAGAACTAAGTGATACACTAAAAAGAAATAATATACGCATAATTGGTATCCCAGAGGAGGAAGAGAGAGGGAAAGGTGCTGAAGGGGTACTTGAAGAAATAATAGCTGAGAACTTCCCTGAAGTGGGGAAGGAAAAAGGCATTGAAATCCAAGAGGCACAGAGAACTCCCTTCAGACGTAACTTGAATCGATCTTCTGCACGACATATCATAGTGAAACTGGCAAAATACAAGGATAAAGAGAAAATTCTGAAAGCAGCAAGGGATAAACGTGCCGTCACGTATAAAGGGAGACCTATAAGACTGCTGACTGATCTCTCTTTTGAAACTTGGCAGGCCAGAAAGAATTGGCACGAGATCTTCAGTGTGCTAAACAGAAAAAATATGCAGCCGAGAATCCTTTATCCAGCAAGTCTGTCATTTAGAATAGAAGGAGAGAGGGGCACCTGGGGGGCGCACTCGGTTAAGCGTCCGACTTCAGCCAGGTCGTGATCTCGCGGTCCGGGAGTTCGAGCCCCGCATCAGACTCTGGGCTGATGGCTCGGAGCCTGGAGCCTGTTTCCAATTCTGTGTCTCCCTCTCTCACTGCCCCTCCCCCGTTCATGCTCTGTCTCTCTCTGTCACAAAAATAAATTTAAAAAAAAAACCTTGAAAAAAAAATTAAAAAAAAAAGACTAGAAGGAGAGATAAAGGTCTTCCCAAACAAACAAAAACTGAAGGAATTTGTCACCACTAAACCAGCCCTACAAGAGATCCTAAGGGGAATCCTGTGAGACAAAGTACCAGAGACATCACTACAAGCGTAACACATACAGACATCACAATGACTCTAAACCCGTATCTTTCTATAATAACACTGAACGTAAAAGGATTAAATGCACCAACCAAAAGACATAGGGTATCAGAATGGATAAAAAAAACAAGACCCATCTATTTGCTGTCTACAAGATACTCATTTTAGACCTGAGGACACCTTTAGATTGAGAGTGAGGGGATGGAGAAGTATTTATCATGCTACTGGAAGCCAAAAGAAAGCTGGAGTAGCCATACTTATATCAGACAAACTAGCCTTTAAATTAAAGGCTGTAACAAGTGATGAAGAAGGACATTATATAATAGTGACAGGGTCTATCCATCAGGAAGAGCTAACAATTATAAATGTCTATGCGCCGATTACCGGAGCGCCGAAATATATAAAACAATTACTCATAAACATAAGCAACCTTATCGATAAGAATGTGGTAATTGCAGGGGACTTTAACACCCCACTTACAGAAATGGATAGATCATCTAGACACACGGTCAATAAAGAAACAAGGGCCCTGAATGAGACATTGGATCAGATGGACTTGACAGATCTATTTAGAACTCTGCATCCCAAAGCAACAGAATAGACTTTCTTCTCGAGTGCACATGGAACATTCTCCAAGATAGATCATATACTGGGTCACAAAACAGCCCTTCATAAGTTTACAAGAATTGAAATCATACCATGCATACTTTCAGACCACAATGCTATGAAGCTTGAAATCAACTACAGAAAAAAGTCTGGAAAACCCCCAAAAGCATGGAGGTTAAAGAACACCCTACTAACGAATGAGTGGGTCAACCAGGCAATTGGAGAAGAAATTAAAAAATATACGGAAACAAACGAAAATGAAAATACAACAATCCAAACGCTTTGGGACGCAGCGAAGGCAGTCCTGAGAGGAAAGTACATTGCAATCCAGGCCTATCTCAAGAAACAAGAAAAATCCCAAATACAAAATCTAACAGCACACCTAAAGGAAATAGAAGCATAACAGCAAAGACAGCCTAAACCCAGCAGAAGAAGAGAAATAATAAAGATCAGAGCAGAAATAAACAATATAGAATCTAAAAAAACTGTAGAGCAGATCAACGAAACCAAGAGTTGGTTTTTTGAAAAAATAAACAAAATTGACAAACCTCTAGCCAGGCTTCTCAAAAAGAAAAGGGAGATGACCCAAATAGATAAAATCATGACTGAAAATGGAATTATTACAACCAATCCCTCAGAGATACAAACAATTATCAGGGAGTACTATGAAAAAATATATGCCAACAAATTGGACAACCTGGAAGAAATGGACAAATTCCTAAACACCCACACTCTTCCAAAACTCAATCAGGAGGAAATAGAAAGCTTGAACAGACCCATAACCAGCGAAGAAATTGAATCCGTTATGAAAAATCTCCCAACAAATATGAGTCCAGGACCAGATGGCTTCCCAGGGGAGTTCTACCAGACGTTTAAAGCAGAGATAATACCTATCCTTCTCAAGCTATTCCAAGAAATAGAAAGGGAAGGAAAACTTCCAGACTCATTCTATAAAGCCAGTATTACTTTGATTCCTGAACCAGACAGAGACCCAGTAAGAAAGAGAACTACAGGCCAATATCCCTGATGAATATGGATACAAATATTCTCAATAAGATACTAGCCAATCGAATTCAACAGCACGTAAAAAGAATTATTCACCATGAACAAGTGGGATTCATTCCTGGGATGCAGGGCTGGTTCAACATTCGCAAATCAATCAACGTGATACATCACATTAACAAAAAAAAAGAGAAGAACCATATGATCCTGTCAATCGATGCAGAAAAGGCCTTTGACAAAATCCAGCACCCTTTCTTAATAAAAACCCTTGAGAAAGTCGGGATAGAAGGAACATACTTAAAGATCATCAAAGCCATTTATGAAAAGCCCACAGCTAACATCATCCTCAACGGGGAAAAACTGAGAGCTTTTTCCCTGAGATCAGGAACACGACAGGGATGCCCACTCTCACCGCTGCTGTTTAACATAGTGCTGGAAGTTCTAGCATCAGCAAACAGACAACAAAAGGAAATCAAAGGCATCAAAATTGGCAAAGATGAAGTCAAGCTTTCGCTTTTTGCAGATGACATGATATTATACATGGAAAATCCGACAGACTCCACCAAAAGTCTGCTAGAACTGATTCATGAATTCAGCAAAGTTGCAGGATACAAAATCAATGTACAGAAATCAGTTGCATTCTTATACACTAACAATGAAGTAACAGAAAGACAAATAAGGAAACTTATCCCATTCACAATTGCACCAAGAAGCATAAAATACCTAGGAATAAATCTAACCAAAGATGTAAAGCATCTGTATGCTGAAAACTATAGAAAGCTTATGAAGGTAATTGAAGAAGATTTAAAGAAATGGAAAGACATGCCCTGCTCATGGATTGGAAGAATAAATATTGTCAAAATGTCAATACTACCCAAAGCTATCTACACATTCAATGCAATCCCAATCAAAATTGCACCAGCATTCTTCTCGAAACTAGAACAAGCAATCCTAAAATTCATATGGAACCACAAAAGGCCCCGAATAGCCAAAGTAATTTTGAAGAAGAAGACCAAAGCAGGAGGCATCACAATCCCAGACTTTAGCCTCTACTACAAAGCTGTCATCATCAAGACAGCATGGTCTTGGCACAAAAACAGACACATAGACCAATGGAATAGAATAGAAACCCCAGAACTAGACCCACAAATGTATGGCCAACTCTTCTTTGACAAAGCAGGAAAGAACATCCAATGGAAAAAAGACAGTCTCTTTAACAAATGGTGCTGGGAGAACTGGACAGCAACATGCAGAAGGTTGAAACTAGGCCACTTTCTCACACCATTCACAAAAATAAACTCAAAATGGATAAAGGACCTGAATGTGAGACAGGAAAGCATCAAAACCTTAGAGGAGAAAACAGGAAAAGACCTCTGTGACCTCAGCCTTAGCAATCTCTTACCCGACACGTCCCCAAAGGCAAGGGAATTAAAAGCAAAAGTGAATTACTGGGACCTTATGAAGATAAAAAGCTTCTGCACAGCAAAGGAAACAACCAACAAAACTACTACTACTAGCAACAACAATAATGTCTATTTACTGTCAGTTATAATAAACACAATATTCACAGTATGTAAGTTAAATTTTATCCCCGTTTTCAGATATGGAAACTAACACTCAAAAAGATTTCAAAATTGGACAATATTACATAACTAATAAATGAATGGTTGAGTGTGAAGCCAAGATCTATTTGATCCTAAGTCTCCCTTCTTCATAGTATTCCACAATACCATTTATATACTTATATTATACTTCACATTTAATTTATATGATGTTAGAATCTTTGTGTTGTTGTCTAAACAGTTGCAATTTAAACTGGAACACATAAAATAATATATTTATTCTAAAGAAAATGTTAAATTTCAGACAATAATTCTATAATTTCTATTCTATAATTTCAGAAAATATTAACATCTATAAGCTTCTTAAATCATTTATTACACTGCTAAAATGTAAGGATTTCAAATTATTGACTTGTAAATATCACTTTTAGCTCAAGATATTTTAAGGGAAGAAGAGAAATAATTTCTGGATTGCCTGGCTTAGAAGTCATTTAAGAAGTACATTAGTTTCATTGGCAGACCTACTAATTTTAGCAATTTTAAATCCTTTAATTTTAGTACTTGTTTCAGAGAGCTCTTGAAAGTGTATCATTTACTTTTCCCCAAAAAAAATCTTATCAAGGCACTTGGTGGCTCAGTTGGTTATGCACCCAACTCTTAAGACTCTTGATTTAAACTCAAGTCATGATCTCACAGTTCCTAGGTTCCAGCCCTGTATCTGGCTCCATGAAAACAGTGCTGAGTCGGCTTAGGATCCTCTCTTGCTGCCCTCACCCACTCATGCGCACATACCTGCACACTATTTCTAAATAAATAAATAAACTTTAAGAAAAAAATCTTATCTATGGATATTTTTGTTTTTATTTTTTAATTAATTTTTTTCATTTATTTTGAGAGAGAGAGAGAGAATGCAAGTGGGGAAGGGGCATAGAGCCAGAGGGAGAGAGAATCCCCAGCAGGCTCCACTCCACAAGCACAGAGCCCAATGTGGCTCTCAAACCCACAAACCGTGAGATCATGACCTGAGCCAAATTTGGACACTTAAACAAATGAGCCACCCAGGCGCCCCTCTATGGAGATTTTTAAACTTAAAAACCTATTTCTGCACCACCTGATTTCAGATAAGACATATGAAAGGAGGGAATGATTTTTTTTAATATGAAATTTATTATCAAGTTGGTTTCCATACAACACCCAGTGCTCCTCCCAACAGGTGCCTTCCTCAATACCCATCACCCACTTTCCCCTCCCTCCCACCCCCATCCACCCTCAGCTTATTCTCAGTTTTTAAGAGTCTCTTATGGTTTGTCTCCCTCCCTCTCTAACTTTTTTTTTTCCTTTCCCTCTCCCATGGTCTTCTGTTAAGTTTCTCAGGATCCACCTAACAGTGAAAACATATGGTATCTGTCTTTCTCTGTATGACTTACTTCACTTAGCATAACACTCTCCGGTTCCATCCACGTTGCTACAAAAGGCCATATTTCATTCTTTCTCATTGCCAAGTAGTATTCCATTGTGTGTATAAACCACAATTTCTTTATCCATTCATCAGTTGACGGACATTTAGTCTCTTTCCATAGTTTGGTTTTTGTTGAAATAATATATCCAGATTGATAATAAAGTGTTTTGGATTTTATTTATTTTTAGACTCCTGTACAAAAATCTTTGATTTGTAGTGTACTTGTAAAACAGGAACTACAAGAAAAAATAGAAGCAAAATGGGTTGTGTCTTAATTTACTTGTGTTGGATGGTTTTATTACAATTTACATATATGTTTTATTTGAATAATTTGGCGATGCAATATTCTTGGTTCTTTTTTCAGAGTCATAATATTACCACACCCAAACTAGAGATGTTGATGAGTGGCAGAAGTAGAAATGTTAAAATATAGTTCACACTCTCTCAGAAACCTAAGAACACTGTATTCAAAGTTGTACATATAATACAATCCTTTAAGCCCATATTTGACACTCACTGAGAAACATAACACTGCTTTTTTGTGCTAAAGATATTTTTCATATTTCTAAACCACTTATAAGATCAAGAGAATCTGATTATATATTTAATTCAGATGTTGAAAATATTCAGGGCCTGATATTATAGAAAGGAAACATAAGTTGTATTTTTCAGAATGTTGCATGACAGAGTTAAAAGATACATGCAATTCATACATGGCACGTTTTTGAAAAAAATAATGTAATAATAAATTAATTCCAGTTCTCAAAGATGAATTAAATTTGAAACCAAAATAGCAAAATATAGCTTTTAGACTGAGTTGAATATTTTGGGGTGATTTTTCTCCTCTATTTCACAGTACTTATGAATTTGGCACCTTGATATTTGGATAAGATAGTGTGTCCGGATGCAGTCAATAAGAATGGTGTTCAGGAGAACAAATGATATAAGAGTCTCAGAAAACAAAGATCCAGCAATACAGACAGATACATATATCTATGTTCACATTATCTATTACAATTGTCCTGTCAAACTTTATTAATTTGGAATTCACTAATTCAGAATTTGCAATACTTCAGGAAGATTGTAGACTGATACTACTGAAAAAAGTTTACCACAATTACTCAAGAACAAAGTGAAATACTTACCAATTAAAAGAAGACACTGCAATGAGAGCAAAACTCTCTAAAGGCCTGATACACAAGGGAAGGCATTTTATATTTCTTCCTAAGTCAAAATGACCATATATAAATTTTGTTCAAACCAAAAGTCTGATTTGTGGCCTGCCACACATGCAATGTGCATCTGTTTGTAAATGAGTAACCTAATGAAAAACTTGTCCTTGATATAGTTTTTTGAATTTAATTTAATTTAATTTAAATGATTTAATTTAATTTAATTTAATTAATTTTAAATTCCAATAGAGCTTAACATATTGTGTTATATTAGTTTCAGGTGAACAATATAGTGATTCATAGTGATTCAATAATTCCATACAAAGCCCAGTGCTCATCACAACAAGAGCACCTCTTAATCTCCATCATCTATTTTAGTCATCCCCCCCACCCACCACCCATCTGCTAACCATCAGTTTATTCTCTGTAGTTAAGAGTCTATTTCTTATTTTCCACTTGCTCATTTTTTTTTGGTTCCTAAATTCCACACATGAGTGAAATCATATGATATTTGTTTTTCTCTGAAATATCTTATCATTACTCTCTAGCTCCATCCATGTTGTTTCAAAGGGCAAGATTTAATTATTTTTTATGGTTGAATAACATTCCATTGTGTGTGTGTGTGTGTGTGTGTGTGTGTGTGTGTGTACATACACCATCTTCTTTATCCACTCATTGATTGCTGAGCCCTTGTGTTACTTTCATAATCTGGCTATTGTAAATAATGCTGCTATAAAATACAGACGCATATATCCCTTTGACTTAGCATTTTTGTATCTTTGGGTGAATACACAGTAGTGTGATCCCTGGGATCATTGGGTGGATCTGTTTTACTTTTTGAGGAAACTTCCTATTGTTTCTCACAGTGGTTGTATCATTTTGCATTCCCACCAACAGTGCAAGAGTATTCCACTTTCTCCATATCCTTGCCAACACCTGTTGTTTCTTTTATTTTTGATTTTAGTCATTAAAGGTGTGAGGTGGTATCTCATTGTAGTTTTTATTTGTAATTCCCTGATCAGTGATGTTGAGCATCTTTTAATGTGTCTGTTTTTCATCTGTATATCTTCTTTGGAGAAATGTCTGTTCATGTCTTCTGCGCATGTTTTAATTAGATTATTTGGCTTTTGGATGTTGAGTTGTATAAGTTCTTTATATATGTTTTGGATACTAACTTTTTACCAAATATGTCATTTGCAAATATCTTCTCCGTTTCAGCAGATTGTCTTGTAGTTTTGTTGAATGTTTACTTTGCTGTACAGAAGCATTTTATTTTTATATGATCCCAAAATTTTATTTTTGTTTTTGTTTCACTTGCCTCAGGAGACATATGGAGAAAAATGTTGCTATGAATGATTTCAGAAAACTTAGTGCCTGTGCTCTCCTCTAGGATTTTTATGGTTTCAGGTGTGTCACATTTAGGTCTTTAATGCATTTGGAATTTATTTTTGTGTATGGTGAAAAATGTGATCAAGCTTCACTTTTTGCATGTTGCTGTACAGTTTTCCCAACACAACTGTCTTTTTCCCATTGGATATTCTTTCTTACTATGTTGAAGATTAATTAATGGCATAATTATGGGTTTATTTTTGGGTTTTTTACCCTGTTCTCTTGATCTTGGTGTCTGTTTTTGTACCAGTACCATACCATTTTTATTACTACAGTTTTGTAATATAACTTGAAGTCTGGAATTGTGATACCCCAGCTTCCCTTTTCTTTGTCAAGGTTGCTATGGCTATTTGGAGTTTTTTGTAGTTCCATACAAATTTGAGGATTATTTGTTCTAGTTCTGTGAAAATGCCATTTGTATTTGATAAGCATTGCACTAAATTTGTATATTGTTTTGGGTAGTATAGACATTTTAACAATATTGATTTTTCCAATGCATGAGCATGGAATGACTTTCTATTTCTTTGTGTCCTCTTCAATTTCTTTTGTCAGTGTTTTATAGTTTTTTAGAGTACAGATCTTTCACCTCTTTGGTTACATTTCCTGGGTATCTTTGTTTGGGTACAATTTTAAATTGGATTGATGCTTTATTTTTTTTCTATATATGAAATTTATTGTCAAATTGGTTTCCATACAACACCCAGTGCTGGATTGATGCTTTAATTTCTTTTTATTGCTGCTTCATTATTAGTGTATGGAAATGCAACAGATTTCTGCACATTGATTTTGTATCCTATGACTATACTAAATTCATTTATCAGTTTTTTTGTAGATTCTAAGTTTTTTTACATATACTATCATGAATTTGCAAATAGTGAACGTTTTTCTTCTCCTTTCCAGTTGGATGCCTTTTGTTTCTTTTTGTTCTTCGATTGCTGGGGCTAGGACTTCCAGTATGATGTTGAATAAAAGTGGTGAGAGTGAACATCTTTGTCTTGTTCCTGACCTTAGGGGGAAAGCTCTCAGTTTTTCACCATTGATTATCATGTTTACTGTGGGTTTTTCATTTAGGGCCTTTATTATGTTGAGGTATGTTCCCTCTAAACCTACTTTGGTGAGAGCTATAATCACGAAAGAATGTTGTACTTGGTAAAATGCTTTTTGTGCATCTTTTGAGATGATCGTATAGTGTTTACTTTTCTCTTATTGATGTGATGTATTACATTGATTGAATGACTTAATTGCCAATATTAAACCACACTTGCATCCTGAGGATATATCCCACTTGATTACGGTGAATGATTTTTTTTAATGTGTTGCTGTATTTGTTTTTCTAGTATTTTCTTGAGGACGTTTGTATCTATGTTCATCAGAGATATTTGCCTGCCATTTTGTGTGCGTGTGTGTGTGTGAGTGTGTGTGCACATGTGTGTGTGTTTATATGGTTTTGGTATCAGGGTAATTACTCCCTCATAGAATGAGTTTGGAAGTTTTCCTACTTCTATTTTTTTAATACTTTGAGTAGAAGAGGTATTAACTCTTCTTTAAATGTGTGGTAGAACTTAAGCGCACTATAGGGATGCCTGGGTGGCTCAATCGGTTAAGCATCTGACTTCGGCTCAGGTCATGATTTTAAGGTTCATGAGTTTGAGCTCTGTGTCAGACTCTATGTTGACAGCTTGGAGCCTGGAGCCTCCTTCAGATTCTGTGTCCTCCTCTCTCTGCCCCTCCCCTGCTTATACTTTCTCTTCTCTCTCTCTCTCTCTCTCTCAAAAAAAATAAATAATCATTAACACGGTTTTAAATGTGTGGTAGAATTCACCTATGAAACTATCTGGTCCTGAACTTTTGTTTGTTGGGATTTTTTTTTTATGGGTTCAATCTCCTTGCTCTTAATTGACCTGTTCAAATTTTCTATTTCTTCCTGCTTCAATTTTGTTAGGGTAGGTTTTTTAAGGAATTTATCAATTTTTTCTAGGTTGTATACTTCGTTGGCATATAGGTTGCATAATATGCTCTTTCAATTGTTTATATTTCTGTGGTGTTGATGTTATTTCTCCTCTTTCACTGATGATTTTCTTTGAGTCCTTTCTCTCTCTCTCTCTCTCTTTCTCTCTCTCTTATCTAGTTAAATGCTTGTCAATTTTCTAAATCTTTTCAAAAAACCCACTCCAGGTTTCTTTTATTGTATTTTTAGATTCTATATCTTTTATTTCTGCTCTAATCTTTATAATTTCCTTCTTTGAGATGGCTTTGGGTTTTGTTTGCTGTTCTTTTTCTAGTTCCTTTAGGTATAAAGTTAGGTTGTTTGAGATTTTTCTTGATTCTTGATTTCTTGAGGTAGGTCTGCATTCCTATATGTTTTCCTCTTATAACTGCTTTTGCTGCATCCCAGAGGTTTTAGACTGTTGTGTTTTCATTTTTTTGTTGTTGTTTCTAAGTACATTTATATTTCTTCTTTGATTTCTTGTTTTACCTATTTGTTGTTTAGTAGTATATCATTTAACCTCCAGGTATTTGTGTGTTTTACAGATTATTTCCGATGATTAGCTTCTAATTTCATAGTGTTTTGGTCCAACAAGATGCATGGTACGACTTAAATGGTTTGTTGGTTTGTTTTCATTTGTTAAGACTTGTTTTGTGGCTTAATATATAATCTATTCTACAGAATGCACTGTGTGCACTTGAAAAGAATGGGTATTCTCTTTGGGATGGAATGTTCTCAATACATTTGTTAAATCCATCTGATCCAGTGTGTCATTCAAAGCCATTGTTTCCTTGTTGATTTTCTGCTTGGATGATGTGTCTGTTGATGTATGTAAGGTTTTAAAGTTTCCTACAATTATTGTATTACTATCCATCAGTTCCTTTATGCTTGTTATTAACCATTTTATGTATTTGGGTGCTCTGATATTGTGTACATATATATTTATAAATGTTATGTCTTCTTGTTGGATTGTTACCTTTATTATTATGTAGTGTTCTTCTTTGCCCTTTGTTACAGTCTTTTATTTTTTTTTTAAGTCTGGTTTGTCCAGTATAAGTATTGGTTTCTCTGGCTTTCTTGTGACATCCATTTGCATGATAAATACTTCTCCATCTCATCATTTTCAATCTACGTGTGTCTTTACATGCAAAATGGGTCTCTGGTAGCCATCCTATAGACGGGTCTTGTTTTTTATCCATTCTGTTATTCTATGTCTTTTGATTGCAGCATTTATTCCATTTACATTCTCAATAAGTATTGATAGGTATGCATTTATTGCCATTTTGTTATTTTTTGTGGTTGTTTTCGTAGTTTTTCCCTGATACTTTCTTCTTTTTGTCTCTTTCGTGGTTTCTTGGTTTCTTTGAAGATATACATGGATTTCTTACTCTATGTTTTGCATATATATTACTGTTTTGTGACTTGTGACTTCCATTCTGTTTATATATAACATCTTCATATAGCAGTCTATACTAAGCTAATGGTCACTTAATATTGAACTCATTCTTTACTTCTCTCCCTTGGAATTTCAGATATTTGGTATCATATTTTACATACTTTGATTTTGCGCTTCCTTTGACTTATTTTTTACAGATACATTTAATTTTTTTGCTTTTGTGCTTCTCATTTTTCTTACTCTTACTTATGTCTTTTGTTTTCCCCTCAAAGAGTTCCCCTTATCCTTTCTTATATGGTTGACTTAGTGGCCATAAATTCTTTTAATATTTGTTTGTCTGGGAAACTTTTCATCTCTTTAATTCTGAAGTCTTTAATTCTGAGCCTTGCCAGGTACCCCAGAGAATTGCACTTTAAAAGGCAAACAGTTCCCAGAAAGTCAACAACCACCCTTCTAGGAACTCTAGAAGGCTGTATATACAACACATATGGAGCCTCTACTTGCATGTGCTTACTTAAATGTGAAAATTTAAGGATAACCTGACTCTCAGAAGACCCAACAGTGTTCATTTGAGATGTCTAAATTAATTTCTTGCATGCACAATTAGAGAAAGTCAGCTATAAGACTAAGCAACCAGAAACTAGGAAGCCATTTCATTCAGTCAATGAAACCCCTGAATTTGGGAGGAACAAATGCTCACAGCGGCACTCAGGCCTTCATTTGGTTCATATGTTGTTGCAGCATTTGGCATCTTTAGACAAAAGCAGTTGTGTTAACTTGGAAAATGGGAAATGACTAATTGATCTATAAATTATAATGCTATCTTGCAATTGGATTTGCTTTAATGAAAGAGAGATATTTGGAAATTGGTCTATTGATATTAATTCTCTACAAATGTTAATGAAACAAAGGTTAGATTTTGCTGGCTTATTGTTTGTGTATATGTGTTCACATGTGTTATAAATGTGAGATATTTTTCTACTTCCTGATGCTATTTCTAAAATTAATTTGTATGATACATCCCCAAAGGCAAGGGAATTAAAAGCAGAAATGAACTATTGGGACCTCACGAAGATAAAAAGCTTCTGCACAGCAAAGGAAACAATAAAGAAAACCAAAAGGCAACCAATGGAATGGGAAAAGATATTCGTAAATGACATATAAGACAAAGGGTTAGTATCCAAAATCTATAAAGAGCTCACCAAACTCCACACCCGAAAAACAAATAATCCAGTGAAGAAATGGGCAGAAGACATGAATAGACACTTCTCTAAAGAAGACATCCAGATGGCCAACAGGCACAAGAAAAGATGCTCAACGTCGCTCCTCATCAGGGAAATACAAATCAAAACCACATACACCACCTCACACCAGTCAGAGTGGCTAAAATGAACAAATCAGGAGACTGTAGATGCTGGAGAGGATGTGGAGAAACGGGAACCCTCTTGCAGTATTGGTGGGAATGCAAACTGGTGCAGCTGCTCTGGAAAACAGTGTGGAGGTTCCTCAAAAAATTAAAAGTAGATTTACCCTATGACCTAGCAATAGCACTGCTAGGAATTTACTCAAGGCATACAGGAGTGCTGATGCATAGGGACAGTTGTACCCCAATGTTTATAGCAGCACTTTCAACAATAGCCAAATTATGGAAAGAGCCTAAATGTCCATAAACTGACGAATGGATAAAGAAATTGTGGTTTACATACACAATGGTGTACTACGTGGCAATGAAAAAGTATGAAATATGACCTTTTTTAGCAAGGTAGATGGAACTGGAGAGTGTTATGCTAAGTGAAGTAAGTCATACAGAGAAAAACAGATACCATATGTTTTCACTATTAGGTGGATCCTGAGAAACTTAACAGAAGACCATGCGGGAGGGGAAGGACAATAAGAAAAAAGAGGTTAGAGAAGGAGGGAGCCAAAGCATAAGAGACTCTTAAAAACTGAGAACAATCTGAGGGTTGATGGGGGGTGGGAGGGAGGGGAGAGTGGGTGATGGGTATTGAGGAGGGCACCTTTTGGGATGAGCACTGGGTGTTGTATGGAAACCAATTGGACAATAAATTTCATACTAAAAATAAATAAAATAATAAATGACAAAAAAATAAATTAAATTAATTTGTAAAAGAGCTCTATTTAACTGGTTTACAGGCAAGTACTTATAAGAATTGGAAGTTCTAAAACTCAGAAAACTAGACTAACCCAAAAGTTTTTCAAGTTCCCATTATATGAAAAACTACTCAGTTACTAAAATGAGTTAATGTGTAGGTTTAGGGGCACCTGGGTAGCTCAGTCTGTTAACCATCCAATTATTGATTTTCACTCATGTCATGATCTCATGGTCATGAAATTGAGCCCCACATCAGTCTCTGCACTGGGCATGGAGCCTGCTTGGGATTCTCTCTCTCCCTCTCACTTTCCTCCCACCTCTCAAACAAATAAATGAACTTAAAGTAAAATAAAGAGAAAAGGCTAAAGACAAAATCTGTATAGAAAAAATAATCTTGTAGGTTTATAAAGGGAAATATTTGGAAAATAATTTTATGTGTGATCAGGACTAAGATTGGAATGGATGAGTTTTAAAAGTACATTAATATAAGACTGAGATTTGGATTTTCTCTCTGTTAAAAAGACAAAGTTTTGTTGGACTGTTGTTCTCTTAACATGAAATTGTAAACAAAGTTTTTTTTCTTTTCTTTATCTTCCCAGAAATCAAAGTTTTAATGTTTTATATTTATCAGGTCTTTGATAACTTAAAAGGTAAAAGCTGCTTACTATTTTTTACTAACAACTATATAACATTCTGTAGAATTTCTTATTGCCATCTTTGCAAAACAGATAATTAAATATTAAGTTTTATGATCATTTGTGATCCTATTTAAGCATGTGCTTAGAAATCTTCTGATATGTTTTATCGAGAAAGAAGCTGCATTTTTTTCAAATGCTTTTTCTGCATCTATTGAGAGAATAATTTGGTTCTTTTTTTATTAATTAGTGTATTAATGTATTAATTACTGTATTAATGTATTAATGTATTAATTAATGTATTAATTAGTGTATTAATTTATTAATGTAGTGTATCACATTGATTGATTTGTGAATAGTGAACCAATCCTGCAGCCCAGTAATGAATCCTACTTGATCATAGTAAATAATTATTGTAATGTACTGTTGAATTTGATTTGCTAGTATCTTGTTGAGAATTCCGCATCCACCCAAGTTCATCAGAAATATTGGTCTGTAATTCTCCTTTTTAATGGGTGTCTTTGTATGGTTTTGGAATCAAGGTAATGTTGGCTTCATAGAAGGAGTTTGGAAGCTTTCCTTCCATTTCTGTTTTTTGGAACAGTTTGAGAATAATAGGTTTTGCCTCTATAAATCTGGTAGACTTCTGAGAAGTCATCTGGCCAAGGACTCTTGTTTGTTGAGAGATTTTTGACAACTGATTCAATTACCTTTTTGGTATGGTCCCGTTAAAATTTTCTATTTCTTCCTGTTTCAGTTTTCATAGTTGTGTTTGTAGGAATTTGTCCATTTCTTCCAGACTGCCCAGTTTGTTGGCATATCATTTTTCATGGTATTCTCTAATAATTATTTATATTTTTGTTTTGTTGGTTGTGATCTCTCCTCTTTCATTTGTGATTTTAGCTATTTGGGTCCTCTCTTTTCTTTATGATAAGTCTGCTATGGGCTTATCTATTTTGCTTATTTTTTTAAAAAAAACAGCTTTTAGTTTAATTGATTTGTTCTACTGTTTGTTTCCATATTGTTTATTTTGGCACTAATCTTTAATATTTCTCCTCTTCTCTCTTTAGTCTTTATTTGCTGCTCCTTTCCTACCTCCTTTAGGTGTGAGGTTAGGTTCTGTATTTGGGACCTTTCTTGCTTCTTAAGATAGGCCTGAATTGGAAGTACTTTCCTCTTAAGACTTCCTTAGCTGCATCCCAAAGGGTGTGGAATCTTGTGTTTTCATTTTCACTTTCTCCCATTTTTTTTATTTCTTATCTAAATTTCTGGTTAACCCTTTCATTCTTTAGTTCAATGCTGTATAACTTCTATGTATTTGAGGGATTTACAAAATTTTTTGTTGTAGCTAATTTCAAGTTTCAAAGTGTTGTGATCTGAAAATATGCATGGTATGATCTCAATATTTTTGTACTTGTTGATGGCTGATTTGTGACCCAGCATGTGATTCATTCTGGAGAACGTTCCATTTGCACTCAAGAATGTATTCTGTTGCTTTAGGATGGAACATTCTGAATCTATTAGTGATCCATCAGGTCCAGTGTGTCTTTGAAAGCATAAACTCTCAAGAAAGTAGGGATAAAAGGAATGTAACTCAACATTATGAGGGCCAAGTATGAAAGACACACAGGTAACATCATCCTCAATGGGGAAAAACTGAGAGCTTTTCTCCTAACATCAGAAACATGATAGGTATGTCCACTCTCACCACTGTTGTTCAACATAGCACTATAAGTCTTAGCCTCAGCAATCAGACAACAGAAATAAAATACATCCAAATTGGCAAAAAAGAAGTCAAAATTTCACTCTTTGCAGATGACATGATACACTACACAAAAATCCAAAAGACCCCACCAAAAAACTTCTAGAAGTGATACATGAATTTGGCAAAGGTACAAGATATAAAATCAACTTACAGAAATGAGTTGCATTTCTATACACCAATAATGAAACAGCAGAAAGAGAAATCAAGAAATGGATCCCATTTACAATTGCATAAGATATCTAGGAATAAACCTAACCAAAGAGGTAAAAGACCTATATGCTAAAAACCATAGGAAGTTTATGAAATAAATTAAAAAAGACACAAAGAATTGGAGAAACATTCCATGCTCTTGGATTGGAAGACCAAATATTGTTAAAATGTCAATACTATCCAAAGCAGTCTACACATTCCAGGCAATCTCTATCAAAATAACACCAGCATTATTCACAGAGCTAGAACAAACAACTCTAAAATTTGTATGGAATCAGAATAGACCCTGAATAGCCAAAGTAATGCTGGAAAAAAAAAAAAAAAAAAAAAAAAAACTATATGTTAGCTAGCGAGAATTTAAATAAAAACATAAAATGAAAAAAAGAAAATGATAAAATGAAATTAAATTTAAAATTAAGAAAAGAAAAAGATACGAGCGCCTGGGTGGCTCAGTCAGATAAGCATCCGACTTCGGCTTAGGTCATCATCTCATGGTTCATGGGTTTGTGCCACGCATCAGGCTCTGTGCTGACAGTTCAGAACTGGGAGCATGCTTGGGATTCTGTGTCTCCCTCTCTCTCTCTCACTTGCTCAAAAACAAATAAAATGTTTAAAAATTAAAAAGAAAAAAAAAACAGCAAATCTACATGTTTGCTTTCACCTCTGCCTTTATTATATCCTCATAAAATATCATAATTACCCATGGATTTAACTAACTTCAAAGTACCCCAATACTTTATTATGATGATAACTTAGATAAAATATTTATGATCTTTTGGGTATATTCTAATGCTCCTTTAGGTTTAGGTGCTTATATATACTATAAAGGACCTCTACTAGGAAAATCTTTTCAAGAAGTGATACCTAATTCAATATTAACCTGCATTATATACAACATTCAGCATATCAACGATTGTGTCTCTATAAACTTAGTTGATAACTTATTAAGAATGTTACCCAAGTACAATAGGAGAAAGCAGTGGAAGTTTGTCTAACATACCAAAATAACCAGTGTACTCACAAATCATACTTTTTATGGATGGAATGGCCTAAGACAAAATTTAAAAAATGGATATCTATAAAAGATGCTACTTTGGAAGTGGCTTGGTGAATTCAATCACCTCTTATATCTAACTTTGGCATACAGCCTAGAAAAGATTCTGTTGCAAACATGGCTCAAAGACCTTCTTTATTAACTGCAGAAACATAAAATGTACATCTCTCCTAATCTGTGGAAAAATTAAAGACTTATATAACTTATATAAATGTTCAAATACTGCCTTGGTACCCAAACTTATGGCTAACCAGGCTTATGACATTTTTCAACATCATAATTGGAATAGGAACTATTGTAAATACCACTAGACTTCTTCCTACGGGAGGAAGATTGGTCTTATTATCCAATGATTCTTCTTTGATTTCAATATCTACCAACATCTGCAAATTCAGGCAAAATATATGGTTATGCCCTAAACAACAATGGGACCCTGAACCCATTCCAAATTAGCCTATATCGGCTATACGTATATAAACTAACATATGGTATATAGAGAAAGGAAGATTTGAGGGGGGGAAATCTTGAAATTTTGTAATAGATTTAAAACCTATTACAAAACACCTCTCTAATACACTTCAATTTATTTTGTAACTAGAGTAGTTTCCATCATAATACTACTGCTGTAGGGTATAATACTGGCTTTGCAACTCAAATAGAATTGTTCAATGCTAACAAAAATTATACTAATAGTGATATTGATGACCAAATGTTTAGGAAGATAGAATTACACCCAACACACAATGTAATATCTATAGAAATTAATTGGGCAGAGAAATCTTTACATACAATAACATAACATTTAATTACCATCAAACCAATCAGCTCAAACATATCACAAAGCACAACTAACTGTGGATAAAATATTATATATATATATATATTTGTAATCTTGAATTAATTTGAATTAATTTGAATAATTCAAGATTAATTAATTCAAATTAATTCAAGGTTACAAAATACCTTTAATAGATTTTTAAAAAAATTCTTCTCTGGTCTTCCTAATTATGTAACTACTCTCCATTTATTACTTTAAATGTTATTAATTGTATTTTTATTAGTATTTCTGTATATATGCTATAAATGTTACAAAAATGCAAAGGCAAGAACTCACCACAAAGCACATTTATGATATTTGCATGACAATTTGGTTTCAGTGAAAAAAAAAATATATATATATATATATACACCAATTATAATATTCCTTATTAAAAGCAATACAGTTGATCCCCTATCATAGACTCCTATGTGTCTCATTGGGCCTAGCATCAAAGGACATGATGGACCAGGGGCAGATAAGCAATCATCCTGCATTGAGAGAAAAATAATGATCATCAATGCTTTCTGTCAAACGATTATTAATCATAAAAGGGGGAATGATGAGAGAAAAACTCTCTAAAGACCTAGTATATAGTAGAAGCATTTTAGATTTCTTTCTATGTCAGCGTGAGCATATATAAACTTTGTTCAAAACAAAAATTCTGATTTATGGTCCCAAACATGCGTTATACATCTGTTTTGTGAATGAGTAGCCTAAAGGAAAACCATCTTGTCATTGAGCTATTGATCAATGCTCCTACTCCCTGCATTCCATTATGATAAAGCTCATGATTCCTGTCTGTATGCTATTCTATAATCTTTTGGGCTTTTACAAGATGTAAAAAAGTATATAACCCTATGGAAACTGTTCAGTCTCTGGAACACTTTGATTCCTTTGTAGAGCCTGTTTCCTGGGCAGCTGTCCTGACTTGTGCTTGAATAAAACTCTCTTTCTTTTAGGGATTCTAAGAACATTGTTCATTTTGCATGGACAACAGTTTTGAACTACATTAGAAACCCAAAATTTATAAACCAAATATATAACTCTAGTGTGCACAGAGAACAGCAGTTTGATATACTCATTACAAATAATTACCACATAGACATTGAGTTAATATTCCTACTAGACCATATTCACCTAAAATAATTTTATTTCTTTTAAAAACAGTGTAGGAATCAGAATCCCATTACTATAATGTTCTATTATCTAAGAATAGTGAAATCAGATATGAATGAACACACATTTTACAAAGGAAAGCATTATAATGTTAATGTTATTTTCCATGGAATGATTCTTCTGCACCAGATATCAAATATTGGGAGTAATTCATTTCCTTAATGCTTATGGAAAATAATATGTAAAATGCTGATTCATTCAATTCAACAAATATTTATCGAAAGCTGCCATGCACAGGGCTCTATGCTGAATGTATCATGCACTATAACACATGTGGACAGCCCACCACTTTCTATAGAAGGTCTTACAGTCAGATTTTTAAGAAAGAATATTCACAGCATAGTGTCCTATATTTCTACATACACTAAAATAAATATGAACCAAACCAGATTACTGTTGCCTTGATGTAACCACTACTTATCCCGTATCCACATATATTCTGTATGCCTAAAATTTATCAACATTTATTTTACTCACATTTTTTTCTCACTGAATTTAAGTGATACTAATGTTTTCAACATTGAAAAGAAATTCAAAAATAATAAGGTTAGACGAAAGTTAAGCCTGGCCTGGAATTGGCATGGCATCTTTGGAAAGGTTTTATGACCAATAAGGTCTGTTAATGTTTGTGCCATCTAGAAATATAAGCAGAAATTTAGGAAAATTAATTATGTTATTCTTTTTAGTCACAGAAAGCTGAGGAGCAGGTATGATAATTTCAACTCCTTATGTTAAGGAAATCCTTAAATTCTGAAATGAATTCCAGCTAGTGTCAATATCAATAACAATCCTGTTAACACTGAATTATCACTTCCTAAGTGACAGCTACTTCTCCAAGTAATCCATGTAAAGTCACTCATTTAATCCCCTTTACAACTCTATTCTTATGGTAATTTCATTGATAAGGAAGTAAGATGTGGAGAATGGTTAGGTAAGCAGCTGTCCATAAGCAGGCTAAAAGAAGTGGGGAATACATGACTATATATTCAGGGGTATTATGCTCATGTAACTCAGATAGGATAATGAATGAGGGTACTTAAGACTTTAGACAAAGATATAATTTAGAATTTATCCTTGGGGCACCTGGGTGGCCCAGTTGGT